>NC_040037.1:15404084-15488031 GCF_003713205.1 Coffea eugenioides
TTGCTAATTATATAATATATTTGGCTTTTGTTGTTGAGAATAAGTGATATTTAAAAACTTTTTACTATGAATATGCAAGTATTGATGGTTATGTGATTTTTCTTAACAAATAATAAACTATATTTAAATAAAGTTTTTTAGATGTTTAATTATTTTCTAATTCTTAATTATGAAAATATGATTTTTTTTTTAACTTAGGGTAGCCGTGAGTATGATTTATGCTCTCCTGGGATACGTGAATTCTATCGTTCTTTGCACAAAGTACCCGTCATTCAATTGTCACTTTTGTTGTGACCGTGGACACAATTATGATTTAATTTTTTGTCAAATTAACAGAACTGGTTCGGATTACAAAGCTGTTAGGCGGAAAGGGCACCCGACCCATGAAACGTAATTAGGGACTGATACTTTCTCCTCTTTGCTCTTTGTTCATGGCTTAACGCCCTTGTTATTAATTATTTAAACTCAAGTAAAAGATTCCATCAAACCAAAAAGAGAAAAAAAAAAACAACGAAATAAAGATGACATAGATGACTAATTATAAATTATCAGTCCTTTTTTCCCTTTCACTTGAAAATGAAAGAAACTATTTTCGTGATAATAAAAATTTCTGTTCAACATTAATTATTTTCCTTTCTTTTTTTTGGCCCCTTACATGCTCTTCTTCTCTCTTTCAACCTAGGCGAAAATTCCAAGAAAGTCTTACCTTATGGAAAGCAAATTTCTTTTAAATTAAAAAAAGGTCTAGGTGCAAGGTCTCTCTCTCTCTCTTAGTGGACAATGTTGGCATTGGTGGTTCTTAACTACAAAATGAGCATGAAATAATTCATCCAGAAACCATAAAGTAATGAATAAAAAAATTCTTTGCTTTTCCAAATCGAGATGCAACTTTCTCATGATTCTAACACTGTCACCGCTACATTGTTATTTGTTAATCTTTTCTTTCTTGCTCAGTTTGTTTGTTGAATAATTGAACATTCCGCAAGAAAATATACATTCCACTAGCTCTGGAGAAGGCAAGATTTGTTAATATTTCTCCTTATGCTACACTAAAAATTTGAGAGTGAAATTGAGGAAGTGCCTTGCATAATAAGAGATGGAGATGACCTCCACTTGCATAGACACGATCTAATTGCGCTCATATGTAAGTAGATATTAATTATAATATTTTCCTTGAAGGAATTTAAAATAGATGATCACTGTTAATGTTAAAAAGTATGTCTACATATCATGAGGTTTAGAAGTATTTTCTTAATCAAACTACTTTGATCAAACTGCTTGAGCTCAGTCAACCAATATTGAAGCAGCTTCGTTGCTAAAAAGCTGGTTTGTGAGATTCGTTTGTAGTCCTATCTAAGAGATAAATACAGCACTATAAAAGTCTTATCAACTCATTAGCTGTCTATAATATTATTAAATTTAACCACAAGAGAATATGAAAATGTTCTTGCAACGTATATCAATTAGCCCAAAATTGTTCAGGTCCCAAAACCTGAATATAGTTGCTCACACATAAAAAAAGGGAGCAGGTTAGAATCACAAGGCCAGGGTAGTTACGCATGGTGAATGAAATCTTCTCCCATCTAAAAACATATTGCCCCTTGGCTAAAGCTTGAATTAAAGAATAACAAAAGGGACCGTCTAGTAGCCATTCTTGACCAGAACGGTATCCGGTCTCCATCAATCTATCGAATTCTGCACATGGACCCGCCGAATGTGGAAGAAAGACTAATGTTAAGAGTTGAATTGATTTCCAATAGCTGTAACAGTATATGCTTGTATTAGAAATTTAGCATGCATTTCCGTTCTGACTTTTGAGACTACTGTGACTAGAGTGTTTTTGGTAAATTGAAAATTGAACTCTGAATCTATTAAATTATTTAATTATTAAATATTAAATTTGATATATTTGAATATATGTCACATTAAGTGTTAATGATAAATGAATAATAAGTGTTATTACTTATTTTTTAGATAAAATTTTGTCAAGAAAATTCAGTGGTACTTAATTAATTCAAATATTAATTTTTTGTTATCAAATGCATTTGAACATATTAAGATCCGAATCCATTAAATTTAAGTGTTATATTGACTCATCAAACAAGAACTAATTCTCAATCAACTCGTGAAAGTTTTCTATATGAGTAATAAGAATTGATATCAAACATTTAAAAATATGGGTATGCCTTACCCATGAACCCTGTGTTAAAAAGCAAGGAAAGGGAGGGTTCTCTGCCGTGCTTGACCCGAAGAACAACCAGTCTTCTTCTCTCCCATTTTCCGAATTGACGCGCTCAATGTTGAAGAAAGACTAATGAGAAGACTTTCAATTAATTTCCAATGGCCCAAGTAACACTGAAATGGGCATATACTGGTGTCTGGATAGGAGATTATTTCGGATAATATTTTTTAAAAGAATTCTGTAGCTCTTTTTAATATAATATATATAAGATAAAAAGATAATTGAAAAATATACCTATGATACAAGTAGATAAATTAGTATAAATAATTAGCGTGCAATTAAGTCTTGACTCTTGAAAAGAAGTACTGCTACTAATTAGTAGAATTTTTTATTTCTTTAATCCAATCATTTTCTTTGACCATTGTACGTTGGTAACATTTATGCACTCCGTAACATTAATTTTGAACTTTATCATTTTACTCTTTATATTTATTATCTTAGTGTTTATATTTATTATGATAATAGGTATATTTTTTAATACATTTGACTCTTGTAATTGTAGAAATCTCAAATTCTCTGCTTCCAAAATTTCAAGGGTTGAAACCCTCAAATTTTTTTCCTTCAACTCTTTACTTTGTTGGTCACGGTTATTAATCTCCCAGATCAATGGCCATGATTATTAATAGAAGGGAATTAGAAGAGAAAGTGGTCAAATTTTTAGTGGTTTGCTCAAGAAAGAAAACAATTGAGGAAAATTGGAGAACTAGCTTGAAGATTCATGCTAAAAGAAAAATATGAAAAGAAAAACCAAATAAATCTATATATGTATTTATATCCATACTCTCTATAAAAGTCTCTTGGATCATTTATATTTTGATGTTTCTTCATTTTTTGATCTTCCTCATACATTAAATAATATAACGTCAGGGTTTGGATAGTAACTTTTTCTTAATAATATTTCACTTACATCATAAAAATATTTTTTGATTCATTTTTTTATATTTTTAATTATTTTTATCTCGCATACATCATATCATAAAAAATGCTATAGTAATTATTTCAAATAATACTCTATCCAAATAGACTGACAAAATTATCATATCATATTTTACACATGGATGAATTGAAATACGCAACCCTTACTCCACATCTGCTATCAAAGCAAGGCTTCTTGATTTTAAAGTTTTAACATATTAAACTGCAATAGATCTTCTGTCCCACACCCTGTACCACTTTCTATCCCACTTTTTATTATATTGTTATTTCTCTTACATAATTATCATGTTTTATTTCTTTTTTATTTTCTTAAGATCCAATAACTATTAATTGAGTAATAAATAAAATTTAACAAACTCAAAAAATAAAAAATGCATAAAAATGAGATTTTTATGAATTTTTTGCTGTATTTTTTTATTTTCTATTATATATTGCTTTTTTGAACCTATTGTATTTATTTTTTATTTAATTAATAGTTATTAAATTTTAAAGAAACAAAAAAGAACTAAAATATGATGTTTATGTAAGCGACATAGTAATACAAAAAAAAGTAGCACAGAGTGTGAGACAGAAGATCTATTGTGGTATTAAACTGTGATAAGAAGTGGAATTATTGCAAAAACCGGGACCCCATTGTGTGGGAATGGAATACAAATAATTCGCAATAATTCTATGAAAGCAGACCCACTACCTGTCAAAGGTTCAGAAGCACTGAGCCTACCACTTGCATATGTCTCTAAAGTTTCAACTTTGTAATGACTAGGGAAACTAATGCAGATTCATATTTGTAATACAAACCGAAAACAACATTAGTTATCGAAATGACCCCAACAGAAAATGTTTCAAGAATGCATTTCTCTGTAATCACGAGAGATTGCCATATCAAATTTCCCCATTAAAATGTTGATAACAGAGTCAACTAATTTTATCAACTTCCTTTTGTAATTAGACATGAGCAAATAGTATTGCTAATGACCCACGATTTATTTTCACACTAACTTTAGCTAAAATGACAAAATTGTAGTATTATCATTGTCTGGGTTCCACCTTGATGCCAATTCCACCTGGTTGAATAATTGATTATCTCAATACTCTTCAGAAGAAGAAAAGCAAAGAAGTAATTTTCGGGAAAGAAATACTTGCTGGCTCTGCAATTAGTGAGATTTGCTTTTCTCTTAAAATTTGAGACGAAAATCCCCGCATAGGAGATGGTCTCCACTTGCAGCATCGATCGGGTCTTACTTGATCTTGAGTTGCTGCTCCGAAGCCCTTATGTTATTGTTACTTACAGCGCTGCTCGTATTCTTGATGCAATCAAACGCATGAAATTTCTCAAAACATTTCTTATGTGTGCTAGAAAGTGGAGCCAAAGCAATGATTTGTACTTGCAATCTGACGATGTAGCGAAGAAGGTGAGTCTTCCATCTTTCTTATCTTGCGTTGAAGATACCTTTCACAAATACGAGGAGGGCAAATTACATAAGCAGATCAAATTACTTGAGCAAGAAATCAAATTACTTAAGCAAGAAATCATCCAAATTTACTTTGCTATGGCAAGCAGCAGGTCATTGCAATCAAATTCTTGTATGACGGATGATGAACTAATGGAATTTATAGACCTCATCCTACAAAATCTAGCAGATTTGACAAATTGCTATATGGATGGGAAAATTAGTGAATCATCTATTTCTGCTATTTCTGCTGCTTTGAGTGCTCAAGTACAAGGCCTTGAAGCCAAGCTAACATTCTTGAAAAGCTTCATTCCATTTGCCAAATTGCGAGGAACTGTAGATATTCCTGCCTTTCTGTTGGCTCACTTTGAAGTCGTGGCTTTGAACGCAGCACGCCTCTCTTACATGCGTTCCTTTTGGGAAGATGAGGAGCTGCACAATCCTGAGTTCTGCTCCATGATCTATGAACAACAACAGAAAATCACACCTATTGATTTTCAAGTCTATGAGATTTATGTGGAAGTTCTTAGAGCTACAAGATCCTCAAAATCATTGCATGATAGAATGACGGATAAGCGGATATTGAACAACTTCAATGATTCTCTTATAAGTTGTCTCTGGGAGCAGTTATGCTGCAGCTCTAGCTTTGTGGATTCTATGAAAGATGAAATGCGAATACTCTATGCAGGACTGAGGTTTTTGAGAAGCATTTTAAGGGAGCAACAGGAGAAGATGGATGAAAAATACAAAAAAATTGGTGCTCTTCTTAGTGAGGCAGGCATTATAATTTGCTCGCCTTCTCTAAACAGAGTGAAGGAAGGAGAAATTAGCTTCTCAGAATCCACAGAGGCCCTTGACTGTTATGATATGCTGGCTAATACCAACATCCATATCAAGCATTTTAAGGATCAGATCAGTGGCTCAAGCATTATTGAAAGTCTTCCTTCATTTCATAGCTTAAGAGCACCAGAAGTTAGCAAGACTTCCAGCCGCATGATATCAAAGGGTAAAATGCCCATAGCCCACGAAGTCATGGTTGGTCTTGATGATGAGGCAGAAAAAGTAATTGATCGACTTGTAAGCGGATCAAAACAGGTGGAAATCGTTCCCATTGTGGGAATGGCTGGGCTTGGTAAAACAACTTTAGCAAGAAAAGTTTACAATGATAGTTTAGTAATCTGTAACTTCCAGATTCGTCTTTGGTGTACTGTTTCTCAAGAATTTAACGTGAAAAGCTTGTTACTACAAATTATGTGCTCTGATGGAGAACAGTCTAGGATGGATGACGAGTTTCAAAATCTGGATGAACATACGTTGCTTGAAAAGCTCTACAAAAAGCTAAAGGAGAATCGGTATCTTGTTGTTTTTGATGATGTATGGGACATTAAGGTATGGAATGAGCTGGGAATTTCATTCCCGGATGACAAGAAAGGAAGTAGAATCATCTTCACGAGTCGATCTTCTAATGTGGCTTCACAGGTTGAATATGGGGGGAAACCTCACAATCTTCGCCCACTCAGTGAGAAAGAAAGTTTTGAATTACTGTTGAAGAAGGTATTTGGAAAAGAAGATTGTCCTCAAGCATTGTGTAGAATCGCCATGAAGATTGCCAAGAAGTGCAGGGGATTGCCACTGGCACTTGTTGTTGTTGCTGGAGTTCTAGCAACTATAGAGCATGATATTTTGGTTTGGGAAGAATTTGCTGAAAGTTTAACTTCGACCAAGGTGTCTGGTACAGACCAGTGCAAGAAGTCATTGGAGCTCAGTTATGAGCATTTACCATATCACTTGAAGGCATGCTTGCTGTATTTTTCAGCATTTCGAGAAGATGAAAAAATTAGTGCCAAGAATTTGATGCGTCTCTGGATTGCAGAAGGGTTTGTGGAAAAAATTGAAGGAAACAGATCAGAGGTCATTGCAGAAGAATATCTGATGGACCTTATAGGTCGAAACTTAGTTATGGTAAGTAAAAGCAAATCCATTGGTGGAGTCAAAACTTGTTACATTCACGATTTGATATTTGAGTTCTGTAAGGGCGAGGTGAAAGAAAAGAAATTCCTTCAGATCCTGCGAGGATATGATGAGCTTTCTACCTTTAATGAGCCTCCCAACCTACCTCGGTTGTCCATTTGGTCCAGTGGTGAAGATTTTATAAAGGCAAAGCTATTTTGTCCACATTTAGATACTCTGCTGCTCTACAATGCTACTCCAGGATTTGATAAGTTTAAGTTGCTTAATATCTCCTTCCTTTTTTGCATCTACAAACATCTTAAAGTTTTGAATTTAGAGGGCATTAACCTAAGGCTGAAGGAGCTTCCAACTGAAGTCGAATCACTTCTTTGTTTGAGGTACTTAGCCCTTGCTGCTTGGAGCATGGAATTCATTCCACCATCTATAGCCAAGCTCTCACATTTGGAAACCTTCTGTTTGGATTCTACAGCGGTTGTTTCATTGCCAGATAGCATTTGGAACATGAAGAAGTTGAAGCATATACGTGTATCGCTTGGCTGCTTTATTCCTTTCTCTTCCAATGACCACATTGTTGAAAACCTCTCCACTTTACCCAATTTAGACACACTCTCCCATCTGCACCTTTATCTTGATCAAGAAGTAGAGAACATATTGAGAAGGATTCCCAACGTTCGCCGACTTAAAATTTTCAATCGTGGGAGACCAAAAGGAGTATGCTGCGACATGAGTCGACTAGAATGCCTAGAATCACTCACCTTAGGGGGCTACAACTTCTCAGGTTCACGGGAACATGTTGGGCTTTCTTTTCCCAAGAATTTGAAAAAGTTGTGTCTTTCCAACCTGGGTCTATCCTGTCGAAAAATGTCATTGATTGAACAATTACCCAATCTTGAAGTCCTCAAATTAAGACAGCGGTCAATGGACGGCCAAAAATGGGAGTTGATGGAAGGAGGATTCCCTAAACTCAGGGTCTTGACGTTGGAAGATGTAGAGGTTGTGGAGTGGACAGAGGTAGACCCTGACAGTGATGATTACTTCCCGTGCCTTCAGCAATTAAAACTCATCAAAATTTCTAATTTGGAAATGATGCCTGCTTGTTTAGGGTGTATATCAACTCTTGAAACAATTAATATGACTTTTTGCGGAAATGGTGTCAAATCTTTAGTATGGGAAATTGAAGAAGCACAGAAATATAATGGAAATGAGAATCTGAAGATCATTTATGGAAAATATTGAAGGGCATCAGCTGGCGTAATATCAGGTAATTTTTTTGTCATTACCATTAATTGGCTTGTAGAAACAATATGCTTTTTTCAGTTAAAGGAGTTTAATTTATATTTACCTTTTGGTAGCTTTTTTTTACTTCAGTTGCCTGTAATGCATGCACGAGCACATTGAAATTGGAGAAAAAACAACTAATTATTGCTCTATTTTTTTTCTTGATGATATCATCAGGGAGTGCTACGGTGGTCATCTGTGTAGTCTGGCTTTCTTTGATACTTTTGTGGAAGATGAAGGTAAAAGTTGAAAAGGATAGATGGCTCTTTCCTTGTTAAGATATGGTGGAAACAATCAATGAAGTTTATACGGCAGCATAAAGGTTATTCAGATATTTTGCTATTGGTGTATTTTGTGTAATTGCATTTTTGCTGAATTTAGTGATGGCTGTGTGCTATTTCTTTTCAAACTTGTGTTAATTTGCCGTCAAGGAACTTTGTTATCTTTTTTTATTTAATTTTTTTTCTATTTGAGGTTCAAACTCTATTGTTTTGACAGAATTGATTAACAATTTATGTTTGAGCTCATGATTTTTGGAAGAACATGACAGCCCAAATTGGGAAGTAACAACAGAGCAACTAACTGAATTCTTCGTGGTACGAAAAACCAAAAAAGTAATCTCTCTCTTTCTAAATACATGAATGAAATTTAATTGGATAATACAGGAATCACCTTCTGCCAACATCAGGCACTAAAACAAAAGAAACACATAAATGAAATTGTAGAATATGACACCAAAACTAGAGGTGGCAATTTGTCCCAAGTCCCAATGAGTTACCCATGCCCATGGAGATTTTGGGCGGGATGGGTACTAAAATTTGATATTGGGTTTAAAATGGAACAAATCCAATTTGTTTGGTCCAAAACAAACAGGAAAAGGGGTTCTACGGCGTCCTAAATTGTAGCATATGACGCCAAAACTGGACTCTAAAAGATGAAACGTAAGCCCACATGCTCCTCTCGAGCTGAAAAGTAGACTCATTTAATGTTTGTGGGACATTTTGGAATCTCTCCCACCCCAACCCGCATTGTGTTGATCTTGTAAGGCCCCAATTTTAGCAACCGTTTCACGTCTGAATTCCTCTAGTTTCTTGTCTCAAGTATGAATATTTATGATGAGTTCGATGAGAATGGACTTCAACTCGTAATCTGAAAAGGGGTAAATTCGCAGGTCTATATTATTACAAATCAATGGACGAATTCTCTTTGCTACTACTCGATAACACTTTGTACTAGTATATCAAGACTATAAATGAGTAACTGTTTGTTATATTTTTACACAACTTCCAAGGGTTGTGATTATGATTTATTACATCTCAATTAGTCTTTGATAGATTGCAATTTATCTATTTATTTTATTATTAATTTCCCCTATTACCTGACTTGATGTGGATTAATTGCTGGATTCTACTCATTTTTCTTAAGTTGCGTATATTTCAGGGAGTAGAACAAAAATATGATAACATGTGCTAATTTGACAGAAAAAGAGTCCAGATGATAAAGCTTGTCCCAGGGGCATTTTTGGAAAAGAAGATGTCACGCCCACTTTGGTAATTTCCGCAAAGAAATGACGGACGGAGGGCTTCGTTCGGCTGAGGTGCCGCCGCAATTAAAAAGAAAAGAAAAGAGGATCAGTGAGCGGCGGACTGGGGGCAGAGCTTTTCGTCTTTTAGTCAATGTTTTAAAAACCGGACCGTTCATTGAACTGGTGAAGTGAAAGGGTCGAGATTCAACCGGTTAGACCGGTTCAACCTCGGTTCAATGAATTTTTTAAAAAATTATTTATATAAATATATATATGTACAAAATAAGACATGTAATGGATTAATTTAATACTTTATATGATGAAAGGTTTACTATTTTTTAATAACTTGGATTTTTAAAAATAAATTTTTTAAATTATAAGTTAAAACAAATAAATTTCATCTCAATTTCAATTATATCTAAATCCAACCCAAAAATATCACAATATTTTGAAATTATACAAAATTCACGTCTATGAGAATTTAGATATTGTGAACTTAAATTTTAATTTACGTTTTAGAGATTGCAATTTAAAAAAGGAAGTTTGGAGTTCGAAGGAAGTCAAGAAAATCGAAAATAGAAATGTAAACTTGATAAGAAACAAAAAATGAGATAAAAGTGAGTGGTTGTAGCATTAAATAATTTGGGTTAAAAAAATAATTCTTTTTGAACTTTTTTCAATTTAATGGACAAAAACAAAATTAAAAGATGGAAGAAAACATCAATAAATTAAAAATAAAGAGGTTTGATTAAAAAGGGAGTGACAAAAAAAAGAGGATAGAGAGAGAGAGAGAGAGTTGAAAATTAAAAAGAAAGAGCCATGAGAGGATGAGACTTTGTAAGAAAAATGGAAAAAAGAAATATGAGTGTTTGCTTTATATAAATAAGTTATCAAAAAAAATCAATAGAATGTGATGGTGCAACGGTTAATACATTGGTCTTCTATTACAAAGGTCTTGAGTTCGAATCTTGATAGCTGCATTTTGCAAAAAAAAAAAAAAAAAGAGGAAAGTTGAAAACCGGTTCAATAGCGGTTCGACCGCGGTTTTTACGGTTCGACCGGTTTTCTGACAAAGTCAACTATGGCATTGAACCGGACCGGTGCCATGGCCGGTTCGCGGTTCAACCGGCCGGTCCGGTCCGGTTTTCAAAACATTGCTTTTAGTTTAGCCGCAGTTGTTGACTTTTCTTCTTAGTAGTTTAGCTAGTTTCTTCTTACGCATGGAGGAAGGCTTAAGAGCTTCACTTTGACTTTTCTTGCTAGTTTTTCATTGCTTTTCTCCACGCTTGTCAGGAGGGAAGCAACTTTTCCTCTAGTTTTGACTTTTCCTCCTTGTACCTTTTGAGTGGCTTTGCTCTACGGATGCTAGGAATAATAGAGAGATTCAATTGCCGTCTGTGACTCTCATTTGCCTTCTAATTGTTCGACGAATTGCGGATTCCTGAAATGCAGACTAAGGCCGTGACTTTTGCTGAAATTTCCCGTGGGCTTAGTTCATCAAATATAAACTAATTTCCTCATTCTAGTCAAGAAACGATGGATGTTTTGGGTTACCTAAAAATTGTGAGATCGATTTAATTTAATCTTTCCCTTTTATTTATTGGTATTTGTATATTCCTTGATTGCTATGTTTATGGTTATTCAATTAATTGATTGTCTTGGATCCGGATAATTAATTGATCTGGTAACCTATTGTCAATTAGGGCATTAAATCCGTAATTGTTTAATTGTCCTGAAATAGTGACAACTGGCACGATTAGCTTCGTGTCAGGGGGATACGCGGGCTAACTTAAAATAACCCTGGTAGTGTGTTATTTGGTTAGAATAGGGCTCTTCTAATACGTAAGGCAATTGGAAAATTAATCTTACGGGCGTACCTAGGATTATTCCCCAATTAGAACAGTGATTAACGGGCGTACCTTAATCACCGACACAGTAAGGAGGGGTTGCCTGTCATCGCTTGTTTGACAGTTATAACCTATTTATCAGTAAATAACTGGAATTGCCTTTGCATCAATGATCAATTAGGTGAACCGTTGCTGAAGTTATTTCTTGGCTAAATCTTTAATTAGTATTATCTTGATTTTAGTGAATTGCCATTTGGTTCTTAGTTGTCTACTCTATTTCATTTTTAATTGTTTTCTTGTTTTAATTGATTTAGGCCTTTAATTATTGTTACTCTTAATTCAGTGAATTGTTGTTTAATTTCTAGTTAGTTATTTATTTTTTTATTTTTTATTTGAATTTATTTGATTGTCGTCGTTCCTACAAAATCACCCCCTGTGTTACTTTGGATTTCTCAGAAACAAATAAACCCAGTCCCTGTGGATTCGACCCTACTTGCCCTGTCTACAAATTCATAATTATTTGTGAAAAAAATAACCATCCCATTCGGGTATATCGGATCAAGCAAACTCTTCGGGAACAGGGTGAATCAAGTAACCCATTGCACACCTAGAGTCCCTGCTCCAGTACTTGGAATTGGGTTTTGGTCATTTTAACTGGCAAATAGGTTTAATTTTATTATTATGCAGGCTTCGACAACCTGTCAATTTTTGGCGCCGTTGTCGGGGACTGGCATTATTATTTGTTTCTTTTCAAATTCATTTTTGTTCTAATTTTCTGGTATTTTTCTAGTGTATGCCTCGGTCTTCTCGTACAGGTGATTTGATTTTTGACCCTGAAGTAGAGAAGACCGCGCGTAGAACGAGAAAGGAAACCAGACAGCTCAGAGAGGAGCAGTCCAGTGTTGCATCTCAGAGACCTGAGCCAGGAGTTGAACCGACGGATTCGTTTGGTGACACTTCGAGAGACTCTGATCAAGAGGAGATTGCTATGGCTAATGCACGGACATTGAGGGAGTTGGCTGCTCCTGATTTAAATCAGCAGCCTTTATGCATTACTTTCCCGAGTTTGAGTGATAACACTTCATTTGAATTGAAATCGGGTCTAATTCACCTTTTACCTTCTTTTCATGGTTTACCAGGTGAGGAGCCGTATAAGCATCTGCAGGAGTTTGATGTCGTGTGCAACAGTATGAAACCCCCGGGAATTACAGAAGAGCAGATAAAAATGAGGGCATTCCCCTTTTCCTTGAAGGATTCTGCAAAGAACTGGTTGTACTACCTACCGCCAGGTAGCATCACCACGTGGGACCAATTGAAGAAAAAGTTTTTAGATAAATATTTTCCTGCATTCAGGGCTGCGAGTCTAAGGAAAGAAATTTGCGGGATCAAGCAGCACCCAGGGGAGTCACTCTATGAGTATTGGGAACGGTTCAAGAATTTGTGCAGTAAGTGCCCTCAACACCAAATAAGTGAGCAATTGCTCATACAGTATTTTTATGAGGGGCTCCTTTTCAGAGACAGGAGTATAATTGATGCTGCAAGTGGGGGGCACTGGTGAACAAAACCCCTCGGGAAGCACGGGAGTTAATAGAGGGGATGGCAGAGAATTCACAACAATTCGGTATAAGAGAGGATGTCCCAATACGCAAGGTGAATGGGATAGAGACATCCTCTATCCAGCAGCAGCTAACTGAGTTGACCTCGTTTGTTAGGCAATTGGCTGTAGGGAATGCATCTCAGGCCAGGGTGTGCGGGATTTGCACTGGTATGGATCACTCTGCAGACATGTGCCCAATGTTTCAGGAAGAAACTGCAGAACAGGTGAACATGGCTGGTCACGCGCCCGCGCCAAGAAAGCAGTACGACCCTTACTCAAGCACCTATAATCCCGGGTGGAGAGATCATCCCAACCTCAGTTATGGAGGAAATAGGCAGCCCAACTTTGCACCGAACAGGCAGTCTAATTTCGTGCCAAATAAGCAACCAGGGTACCAGCAGCAATACCAACCCCGACCACCTCCGCCCCCTAGCTCTGGTCCATCTTTGGAGGAAATGATGAAACAAATGATGGCAACCATTACGCAAAATCAGCAAAGGACGGAGGCAACCATTATGCAAAATCAGCAAAGGACGGACTCCGAAATGCAGGACATAAGGAATCAGATAAGTCAAATGGCCACAACAATCAACCGTTTGGATTCCCAGAACCAAGGTAAATTGTCGTCTCAGCCTGAATTAAATCCGAAGAACGTGAGCGCAATGACCCTAAGGAGCGGGAAGGAAATTCAGGGGCCTGAACCTGTGATCCCTAAGGATAAGGATGAGGAAAAGATCGAAAATGAGTTTGAGAGGGAGGACAGCAATGGTGCAGACCCAAAGGTACTTCCAGACCCAGTAATTACAGTTAAAACTAACCCGCCTCCTTTTCCTAGCAGGTTGGAAAAATCGAAAAAGCAGGATAAGGAGAAGGAGATTTTGGAGGTTTTTCGCAAGGTTGAGATAAATATCCCCCTGTTAGACGCAATCAAACAAGTACCAAAATATGCCAAATTCCTAAGGGACTTGTGTGTCAACCGAAGGAGGTTGAGGGGAGATGAGAGGGTCATTGTTGGGGAGAATGTGTCAGCGGTCCTGCAGAGAAAGCTTCCACCCAAGTGCGGGGACCCAGGTATGTTTACTATCCCCTGTAGGATAGGCAACACTGTGATTAGAAGGGCCATGTTAGATCTGGGAGCATCAATTAATGTCATGCCTAAATCTATCTATGCTTCTCTAAAACTAGGTCCATTAAAAGAAACTGGGATAATTATTCAATTAGCTGACCGAACCAATGCATATCCTGATGGGTTGATTGAAGATGTGTTGGTAAAAGTTAATGATTTGGTGTTTCCAGCTGATTTTTATGTACTTGATATGGATGATGATCATTCGCCCGATCCCTCACCTTTGTTATTAGGTAGACCCTTTATGAGTACAGCACAAACAAAAATTGATGTTAATAAGGGTACCTTGTCCATGAAATTTGATGGGAAAATTGTGCACTTTAATATCTTTGATACTATGAAATATCCCTCAAACTCCAACTTTAGCTCAATTTTCTCTGTGAGTGCTATTGACCCTGCGGTGCAGGAAGTATTTGAAACTGTTGGCAGGGATGAGTTGGAGGTAGTTTTGACCAAGCACCTCGAGTTGGAGACAACTCCTGAGGTGGAGTGGAGTGAAGATTTAAAATGCACGATAGGAGCACTACACTCATTGCCAACCTCCACAAAAAGGTACGAAGTTTCACCTATATTCATTCCCGAATCTCACCAGAGGGTATTGCCATCGGTGGTGCAGGCGCCTGTTTTGGAGTTGAAACCCTTACCAGAGCACTTGAAGTATGCATATTTGGGTGACAATGAGACACTCCCGGTGATTATCTCTCGGCACTGTCAAAAATCCAGGAGGAGAAACTGATCCGGGTCCTTAGAGAGCATAAAGAGGCGATAGGTTGGACAATCGCAGACATTAAGGGGATCAGCCCGGCCATCTGTATGCACCGGATTAGATTGGAAGAGGATGCTAAACCTGTTCGGCAGGCTCAAAGGAGGCTCAACCCCCTAATGATGGAAGTTGTAAAGAAAGAAATTTTAAAATTGCTAGATGTGGGGATCATTTTTGCAATATCAGATAGCCCTTGGGTGAGTCCGGTCCAGGTAGTCCCAAAGAAGGCAGGAGTGACGGTAGAGGCCAACCAAACGGGTGAACTCGTGCCAGTGCGCAAACCCATTGGATGGAGGCAGTGTATTGACTACCGTAGGCTAAACGCCGTCACCAAAAAGGACCATTTCCCTCTCCCTTTCATTGACCAAATGGTTGAACGATTGGCTTGTAGAGCTTATTATTGCTTTTTGGATGGATTTTCAGGTTATTTTCAGATAGCAATTGCACCAGAGGATCAAGAGAAGACAACCTTCACGTGCCCGTTCGGGACCTTTGCCTATAGACGAATGTCATTCGGGTTGTACAATGCACCTGCAACATTCCAGAGGTGTATGGTAAGTATTTTTTCTGAGTATGTGGAGAAAATAATTGAAGTTTTCATGGATGATTTCAGTGTGTATGGTGATAGTTTTGATACATGTCTAGATAATCTGAAATTGATCCTGATAAGGTGTATAGAGACTAATCTTGTGCTCAATTGGGAAAAATGTCATTTTATGGTTGACCACGGGATAGTCTTAGGTAATGTTGTGTCGTCTAAGGGTATTGAAGTTGACAGGGCGAAAATAGATATTATATCTGCTTTGCCTTACCCCGCTAGTGTGCGGGAGGTACGCTCATTCCTTGGACATGTAGGTTTCTATCGGAGGTTCATCAAGGATTTTTAAAAAATTGGGGCCCCGTTGTTCCAACTCTTACAAAAGGAGGTGACCTTCGAATTCAATGACAAATGTGAGAAAGCCTTCGACAAGTTGAAAGAGTTGTTGACCTCGCCCCCAATCATCCAGCCCCCTGACTGGAGTCTACCATTTGAGATCATGTGCGATGCCAGTGATCATGCTGTAGGGGCTGTGCTGGGGCAAAGAATGGGAAAGGCAGCCCATGTCATCTACTATGCGTCCCGAGCATTGAATGGAGCTCAACTGAATTACTCCACTACTGAGAAGGAGCTCCTGGCAGTAATTTTTGCTTTAGAAAAATTCAGGTCATATTTGTTAGGTGCTAAAGTAATTGTATTTTCTGACCACGCAGCATTAAGGTACCTAATGACCAACAAAGATGCCAAACCGAGGCTCATCAGGTGGATATTGCTACTACAGGAATTTGACTTAGAGATAAGGGATAAAAAAGGCTCAGAGAATCTAGTAGCAGACCATTTGAGTCGCATACCAGTTGGGGGGGAGAGCGAGCCTTTGAAAGATGCATTCCCTGAAGAGCATTTATTTTCCTTAAATTCTCAATTGCCTTGGTATGCTGATTTAGTCAATTATCTAGTAACGGGTAATTTTCCTGCAGGTTGGCCAAAATCGAAGAGGGATAAATTGAAGAGCGACGCCAAGTACTTCATCTGGGATGACCCGTACCTGTGGAAGAGATGTGCAGATCAAGTGATGAGGAGATGTGTAAGTGAAGTGGAATTTCAATCTATTTTAGCTTTCTGTCATACTTTTGCCTGTGGAGGTCATTTTGGACCCAAGAGAACTGCTCATAAGGTTTTAGAAAGTGGATTTTATTGGCCTTCGTTGTTTAAGGATGCCTATGTGTTCTGTAAGTCATGTGATCGCTGTCAAAGGGTAGGTAATATAGCCCGTAGAGATCATATGCCCCAAGTCCCGTTGATTTTTGTGGAAATTTTTTATGTTTGGGGTATAGATTTCATGGGGCCTTTTCCTACTTCCTTTGGTTTTATATATATTTTGCTGGCAGTTGATTATGTGTCTAAATGGGTGGAGGCTAAGACCACTAGGACTAATGACTCGAAAGTAGTTGTTGATTTTATCAGGGCTAATATTTTTGTGCGATTTGGAATGCCAAGAGCTATTGTCAGTGATAGGGGAACGCACTTCTGCAACAAAACCATAGCTGCGTTGTTTCGCAAGTATGGTGTACCCCACAGGGTCTCAACGTCGTACCACCCTCAGACCAATGGTCAAGCGGAGGTATCGAATCGGGAAATCAAATCCATCTTGGAGAAAATGGTGCGCCCCGATAGGAAAGATTGGAGTCAACGGTTAGAAGATGCACTCTGAGCCTATCGGACGGCGTACAAGACTCCTATAGGGATGTCGCCGTACAGGTTGGTATTTGGGAAGCCGTGCCATCTTCCAGTGGAGTTCGAGCACAAGGCTTTTTGGGCGATTAAGCAATGTAACATGAACTTGGAAGAGGCCGGTGCCCAACGAAAGTTGGATTTGCAAGAGTTGGAGGAGATCCGAAACGAAGCGTATGAAAACGCTTTAATTTATAAGGAGAGAAGTCGGGCATTTCATGATCAGCAAATTTCTAGAAAAACCTTTGAAGTTGGTCAGAAGGTCCTCTTGTACCAATCCAGGCTCAAGCTATTTCCAGGTAAGCTACGTTCCCGTTGGATTGGACCTTTTATTGTTACTCATGTTTTTCCCTATGGTGCAGTTGAAATCCAGAGTGCTAAATCAGACAATAAGTTTGTGGTGAATGGACACCGTCTCCAACATTATTACGAAAGTTTTTCAAGTGGAGAAGTGGAGACAATAAGTCTAGACGCACCACCGTGTCCTAATCAGTGACACTTTACTATGTCTAGCCAAAGACATTAAAGAAAGGCGCTCATTGGGAGGCAACCCAATCTCTTTTACTTGTTTGTTTGGCTTTGTGTGATAATCTCACTGTGTTTTCCTTGAGTTTGATTGGTTTCGGGCTTGAAATTTTCGTTTTTGGTGAGTTGTAGGTGTCTATCTGACTCGGCGCGCCCGCGTCATCTCGCAGGGAGTGCTCACGGTCAGAGAGCTATCCTGCCCTCATGACGTGCCCGCGTCATGACGAACAGAAAGCTCACGGTCAGAGGGCCCTTTGGCCCTCTTGACGTGCCTGCGTCACGTTCGCGGGAAAGGTAAGGATTCAAAAAAAAAAAAAACAAACAAAAAAAAAAAATATTTCTCACCGTAGCTCAAATGGAGCCTAAAAAGAGAAACAAAATCTTTTTTTTCCTTCTTTTCTTTCTTTTTCTTTCTTTCCTCTTCTTCTTTCTTTCTTCTTTCTTCTTCCCGCTGCCTCTGTTCGCCCTCTCTTTCTTTTGTTCCACACGCCGCCGCACTTCAAGTCCACCACCCACCTCGCGCTGTGCTCCCCAACCGCGCGCCTCCTGCTCCACCTACACCGCGCGCCACCGTCTTCCTCGATCTCCCAGCCGCACGCCGCCATCCACGCGCGCGCCGACGCCGCGGGCCGCCGCCGCTGGAGTCCAATTGCTGTCCGTTGTGTTTCTCTCCCTCTCTCTCCGCTGCTGTCCACCACCAGCTCTCTCTGCCAACCGCAAGCTGCCGCCCTCTGCGCGCGCCACCACCAAGTCTCGCCCTTCCTTCTCCCTCCATCTCGTCCTCCGTTTCCTCCACTTCCACCACAACCGCTTCACCGCCGGCCGTTTGCGTCGCTCCCTCTCACTCCAGTTCCGCGACACTGCTTGCTGCTCTGTCCACCGACTGCCGAGGTACTGGTGGAGGTATTTGGACTTCATTCCCCAATTTCTAATATTGATTGGTGCTGTTTCGGATTTTCCCCAATTGGCATTGTTGACGGTTGGAGTTTATTTTCTCAATTGGTGATTTCTGCCAGTGGTACTGGTTGGACTATTTTTGCTTGGAACTGCTATTTCTTTTGGGTTGGGTTAAATTGTGCAATTAATTGGCCAACTGGAGCCATTTGTTGGGACTTTGGGTGAACTGAATTGCTGTGATTGTTTGTTAACTTTGGAGGACACTTTGAACCTCATGTTGATTGTGGACATTGGTTGACTCGTTGTGAATTGCTGGGCACTATTTTGCTTGAATTGCTGGATAACTCGCTGAGGTTTCTTTTGGGATTTTGGTTGAGTTATTTCTGAAATTGCTTGTTGAATTAGGGAGGCTGGCCGCGTGAATTACTTGTTGAGATTGGTAATATTCGGTTTAATTACTTGTTGAATTGCTGATTGGGAGGGGCCTTACTATATCGGGATACTTATTGACTTCTGTGGACTGGCACACTTGCTGGGGTTACTTTCATTGCTATAGTCATTGAGCTCATAACAGTTTGTTCGCCTTCTGTGGGGCATTGGGCATTTTTAATTGCTGAAACCCTTTTGATTGTTATTGATTGGGTTACTACTGGGAGATTTCTGTTTTGTTTTTGCTGAGTTTCTTTTGCTAGTTGCTTCTGCTGGATTTTCCACATGGTGAGACCAAAATCATCCTCTAGGTCTAGGGCCCCTCGTTCTCAACCCCCTCCACATGCATCTATTCCTGTGAATACACCTTCCAACTTACCCTCTTCTTCTAGTGTTCGAACCCGCTTGGGTAGGGGTAGGGGTGCTCAGGTGGATACCCCAGCTCACTTTGGAGGGCACCTAACCTTCACTAGACCCGCCGATCAGCAGAGATATGCTAAGGTCTGTGAGTGGCGTATTATACCTTGCAAAACTTGGGACATATTAACTGTGATGGGCCTAGGCATACGAGAGGAGGTCGAGCAGATGTTTACAGCCATCGGGTGGCGCCCGTATCTTGATATTTTCTGCCCCGCCTTTGTCGAGCTGACTCGGGAGTTTTATTCTACCTTTGAGTTTGAGCTGCCCACGAGGTACACCGTTGAGACACCCAATGTCATCCGCTTCCGTCTGATGGGTTGGGAATTTAATTTTTCGATTACCCAATTTAATCTGGCATTTGGGTTCATTACTCAAGAGTATGCTGAGACTAGGGAGTATGGTGAGAGTGCCTGTGACTATATAGAACCTTTTCTCTCCCGCTACCGCACTGTGTGGGAAGACATGTCTACCGATCGGCACCGCTACGACCCTTCTCGGTCTAGGAGCTCCTTTCTTAAGGACCCTAGCGCCCGATACGTTCATCGATTCTTAGCCTACAGCTACTCCGGTCGGAAGGACAGCTCCGGCATTCTCTCTCGACCCGAGTTTTTCTTCATCTGGAGTATGAAGAATAACATCAAGGTCAACTTGGGGTGTTGGTTGGCGGCGCAGTTCAAGACCGTCTTAGCCAAAAAGAACAAGCCCCTAATCCTTGGGTCCTATATCACCCACTTGGCGACACAGTTGGGGGTTCTTAACCTGGAGGACCACGACCTACATTTGGCGTTCGAGATGGAGCTCTTGGACGTGGATTGCTTGGAGAAGATGGGAGTCGTCGAGCACCTGCCCGACTGTTCCTACCTGTTTACCCCTCCGGGCCCAGTTCGAGCTCCGGGGGCACACCCTTCGACCCAAGCAGGGCCTTCCTCATTTCCTAGGTCAGCCGAGGACACGGCTGGGCCATCTTCTTCTGCGCCACCTCCACCACATGGGACTACTGAATGGCAGCAACTCCGGGAGCAGGTTCAGGCTTTGGAGGCTCGGATGGTCAACGTTGACGCCAATGTCGCCGGCATGGCACATAATTTGGCGCAGTTTCTATTTCATACGGGCTTCGCTCCTCCGTTTCCACCTCGCCCACCGCTTTGACCCAGCTTCAGGGAAGTTTGGTTGCTTTCTCTCTCACTTTTGCTGTTTATTCGTCACATTGAGGACAATGTGTCCTATAGGTGTGGGGGGGCCTTATAGGGTGCTAGTGTTTTTAGTTTTTAGTAGTTGTTAGTTTTATTTCTAGCTGCTTATTTTCTTTTCTTGGTGCTTATCTCTCATGTGCTTTCTCAAAAAATAAAAATAAAAATAAAAATAAAAATTTGGATGTTGGTTTATTGACTCTAATTCTACTTTTGCCGAGTTTTTTTTTTTAAAATAATAATAAAAATGTATCGGGTTAATGTGGTTGAATCCAAGATATCTCCTTGGTGATTATCGGACTGCTTGACTCTTTTGATTTCTTTGTTAACTTTTCTAGGCATAGGGAATGACTGTTGGCATTTTAATGTGAACTGGTCCAATATTGACTCCAGTTCTCCATGTTTGGCAATAATGAGGCAAGCTGCTCCTATGCGTGGTTATTAGTGTTGTTATTTTGCGTTTTTGCATTGTTTGGCTGTGAATAAGCTTGACTGTACTCCGCTATTAGTTACTATTGAGTAACCGGGAATCTGCACCTAAAAGTGTCGATTCTCGCGTCAACAGGTGGTGCTTTCTATGAGTACGTGGTCGTATAGCGGTAGGAGCTGAGTAACCGGGCTCCTTCATCTAAAAATGTTGGAGTTCGCGTCAAAAGGCCCCGACGGCTAAAGACTAAGTCTTTTTGTGTTAATTATTATTGACTCAAAAAAAAAAATACTTACGAAAAAAAAGGGGAGAAAAAAAGAGAGAATAAATAATAGGAAAGCTTGCCAGTTTATGGACTTAATATGGAGACTTGTGTGAATATTTGGACCATTAGCTGATAAATGTTGTATGCCATTCCTTTTTTCTTAGATTAGCTAGTTTAGAAATTGAAGGAATTTGTGGTTTAGAGGCTAACTGGGGGGATGCTTCTCGGATTTTAATCACTAGTGCTCGATATATGATTTTTTCTTGATATCTTGGCAATTTGGTGGATAGAGCAATGGCCATTATCAAATTTTGCTGTTCGTTTACTATTCTTATGCTTGAGGACAAGCATGGTTTAGGTGTGGGGGGAATTGATAGATTGCAATTTATCTATTTATTTTATTATTAATTTCCCCTATTACCTGACTTGATGTGGATTAATTGCTGGATTCTACTCATTTTTCTTAAGTTGCGTATATTTCAGGGAGTAGAACAAAAATATGATAACATGTGCTAATTTGACAGAAAAAGAGTCCAGATGATAAAGCTTGTCCCAGGGGCATTTTTGGAAAAGAAGATGTCACGCCCACTTTGGTAATTTTCGCAAAGAAATGACGGACGGAGGGCTTCGTTCGGCTGAGGTGCCGCCGCAATTAAAAAGAAAAAAAAAAGAGGATCAGTGAGCGGCGGACTGGGGGCAGAGATTTTCGTCTTTTAGTTTAGCCGCAGTTGTTGACTTTTCTTCTTAGTAGTTTAGCTAGTTTCTTCTTACGCATGGAGGAAGGCTTAAGAGCTTCACTTTGATTTTTCTTGCTAGTTTTTCATTGCTTTTCTCCACGCTTGTCAGGAAGGAAGCAACTTTTCCTCCTTGTACCTTTTGAGTGGCTTTGCTCTACGGATGCTAGGAATAATAGAGAGATTCAATTGCCGTCTGTGACTCTCATTTGCTTCTAATTGTTCGACGAATTGCGGATTCCTGAAATGTAGACTAAGGCCGTGACTTTTGCTGAAATTTCCCGTGGGCTTAGTTCATCAAATATAAACTAATTTCCTCATTCTAGTCAAGAAACGACGGATGTTTTGGGTTACCTAAAAATTGTGAGATCGATTTAATTTAATCTTTCCCTTTTATTTATTGGTATTCGTATATTTCTTGATTGCTATGCTTATGGTTATTCAATTAATTGATTGTCTTGGATCCGGATAATTAATTGATCTGGTAACCTATTGTCAATTAGGGCATTAAATCCGTAATTGTTTAATTGTCCTGAAATAGTGACAACTAGCACGATTAGCTTCGTGTCAGGGGGATACGCGGGCTAACTTAAAATAACCCTGATAGTGTGTTATTTGGTTAGAATAGGGCTCCTCTAATATGTAAGGCAATTAGGAAATTAAATCTTACGGGCGTACCTAGGATTATTCCCCAATTAGAGCAGTGATTAACGGGCGTACTTTAATCACCGACACAGTAAGAAGGGATTGCCTGTCATCGCTTGTTTGACAGTTATAACCTATTTATCAGTAAATAACTGGAATTGCCTTTGCATCAATGATCAAATAGGTGAACCGTTGCTGAAGTTATTTCTTGGCTAGATCTTTAATTAGTATTATCTTGATTTTAGTGAATTGCCATTTGGTTCTTAGTTGTCTACTCTATTTCATTTTTAATTGTTTTCTTGTTTTAATTGATTTAGGCCTTTAATTATTGTTACTCTTAATTCAGTGAATTGTTGTTTAATTTCTAGTTAGTTATTTATTTTTTATTTTCTTATTTGAATTTATTTGATTGTCGTCGTTCCTACAAAATCACCCCCCTGTGTTACTTTGGATTTCTCAAGAAACAAATAAACCCAGTCCCTGTGGATACGACCCTATTTGCCCTGTCTACAAATTCATAATTATTTGTGAAAAAAATAACCATCCCATTCGGGTATATCGGATCAAGCAAACTCTTCGGGAACAGGGTGAATCAAGTAACCCATTGCACACCTAGAGTCCCTGCTCCAGTACTTGGAATTGGGTTTTGGTCATTTTAACTGGCAAATAGATTTAATTTTATTATTGTGCAGGCTTCGACAACCTGTCAGTCTTTTATGGTTTAGGGATATTAACTGTTAGTTAATAATCTTTTCAAGTGATGCCCCCTTTCATCACATATTGGTGGGTGCCAAACCACCAAAAATAAAATTTATATTATACCTACTACCAAAACTGAATGAGTATAGTGGTGAGTAGGATCGTCTCCTCAGTCTCTTGATTACTCTTCAACTAGATAAACGATCTAGTCTTGCCACATAGTCATGACAACAAAGCAATTCAAAGTTTTCATGGAGTTTTTGTTGATGAAAAGTAAAAGGGTATCGCCGCCAGTCTAAGACTTGCGTTGAGAAGTAAAAGACAAAGACGAAAGATGAAAGACCCTAGTCTACTGCTGTCCTATTTAAAGTGTTTCCGCCGCACACTTGCTTTCCGACTTAGAGTTTGTTTCTCAAAAGGATTGCTTCCTTATTTCCCTAATTGAATTGTTGCCAAAAGTCTTCTCTGCAACGGTTTCCTAATCCCACGTAGGTTCAAAATGTGTCTCCAAAGAAAGGAAGTAGCTCCAGGGATTGGACCCGAGGTCTGTCTTTTTCACGCAGCTCTGCGTTATCTGCGCGTAGGCACGCCAGAGAATGTCTAGTCTTCTGGAATTTGCTTCTTTTTGCCACTTTTGACACCAATTGCCTGCAATAGATGCAAATACCAATTATGAGCAGAAACCCATTACTCTGGACCATAATTAGCCAAAATTAGGACTAAACATCAATGTAATAACACTCAATTATCACCCTATCAAATCCCTCCACACTAAGACAATGCTTGTCCTCAAGCATCTCGGAGCTCAGAAATACAATCACAGTTACACACATGCAGCAGTCCACCATGCGAGTATAAATATCCTATCCTCCTAACAATGTTATCAAATTCAGAAATTGCAAGACTTAACCCTCTCTTATAGAATGATATATGATTACTCACCACACCGACATGAAACACAAAGAGTTACTCTTGCCACACAATAAAATGACGTTACCATATGCTTGCTAATATATCACATCGCCACCACTGAATCCAAATTTAATGCAAAAATCAAAGGGTCTTGATGCAGGTTGTAATGGAGCTCAGGCACGGGTTGAATCAAACAAGTAATTTAGGTTTATTAAGTCAAAGGAAACACCATTGACCCCACTGCATGAATTCCAATTTCATCCTTCATTCCAATGTTTTTAAACTTGGACCGGCCAGCGAACCGGAGAGAGGGACGGTTCACGGTCAGACCGGCCGGTTCAACGTTTTTTTTTTTTTTTTTTTTTTACAGTTCACAGTTCTTCACTCTATAGTCTACACTGAAACTTAACGGCTAATGTACAATCTAACATGATAATAACTTAAGTCCCTAAAATACATTCACCAATATAACTTAAAATTAAATTTAAGTTGAGATAATAATAAATTTTCTAAAAGTTATACATGAAACCTGACATGATAAATATAACTAAAATATCATAATTCATCACAGGTTTTCATATATTCATTACAAACATAGATAGATATAGTCCAAATGTTCATCAATTATCACAAACAAAAACACAAAAATAAATAAAATAAATGTTGACATTCTTTTACAATTCTCAAAAAGTCCATAATAGAGTTCAACTCATATTCAAGGCAAACAATTTGAATAACAAACTTCCATCATTGGCATGACAAGGCAACAACACCTCCTTCACAATTTCATCAATTTAACCTGAAAAATTAAAAAAATTATTACAAAAAATATAAATCTAATTGGTGAAACTAAAAAAAAGTCAAAAAATTTCTAAAAGCAAAGATACAACCAAACACAAAAAGAATCAATTGCTACTAAACATCACTAATTAACATGTTATATTACCAATCATTATCTTCATCATCATCCAAAAGGCGCCTACACTGAAATGCTTCCAAATCAATAGCATTATCTTCCCCAACTTCACTTTCGTCATCTAAATAAATAAATAAAGAAACAATTAAGAATTTTTCCATATTTATAATAAAATTCAAATTAAAAAATGTACTTTTAGCACCTCATATTACAAGTTAAAAATATATTTATTTGAATATTAAAACCATCTTTCAACTACTTGAGAATCATCTTTAGGAAGTTCTTCAAGTTCTTCCTCCAATTCATCACAATTAAGCTCGCCATCTTGTTCTTCTTCTATGACCTAAAATTTCATTTTATCAATAGATTCATAATCAATGGGATCATAAGATCTCTTTCGGTGATCAAACCTACAATAAAATACATTAGTTACAAATCTAATATTACTTTATAAATAAAATGTAAAGAATAAAGTAAAAAATCAATTATACTTATGTTGCAAATGCAAATTGTAGTGCACATAAACAAGATCATTAAGTCTTTGGTGCTCCAACATATTCCTTTTTTTAGTGTGAATGCGTTCAAAAACGCTCCAATTACGTTCACATCCAGAAGAAGAAGCTGTTTGACTCAAAATTCTAATTGCAAGCTTTTGCAAATTCGGAGCATCACAACCATATAACTTCCACCAATTTTTTGTCACAATCATATTAAAATATTAGATCAAATAAAGAATAAATTCACAAGTTTTAGATATTAAAAAAATATAAATAACCTGGCCGATCAGATTTGCTAGTAAGAATAGCAAGTTTGCGTCCAAAACTCCCTTGTCTTTCCCGATACATTCCAACCTCTTGCGATAATTTTTCAGGGTTGCACCAATCCACTTTTGTTTCAATGTAATCAAGCAAGCCATTTATAACCTCTGGATATGTACAAAATGTGGCACTCTCATATTGAAATGAAATGTGCCGTCTGCACTTTCTTAATACTAGGGTTTTTTTATTTAATCTGATTTTATTTTTTAGTTAAGTACAATTCTACACAACAATAGCTCGTCCTTCGACTGTGGTTTAGTGGCAAGCGTACCTTATTGTGGTCTCAGAGACTCGAGTTCGTATCTCGCAGCCTCCATTCTTGCTATTATTTTGAATTTGAGGTTATATTGTTCGAAAATTTGAGAACCGCTGATTCCCGGTTTATACGGGTTTTAACGGTTCGTACGGTTCGTCCGGTTCGTAGCGATTTTCCATTACCTTCCGGGTTTGATACTGGACCGGACCGGTGACATGGCCGGTTCGCATTCGGACTGGTCGAACCGGCTGGTCCGGTCCGATTCTGAAAACATTGTTTCATTCCATTGATCTTTCCAAAGTCTAACCGTAACTTTTCACAAAAATTAGCAAGTGCAAGCACAACTAAGAACTTCATCCATTTTTCTCAACAGAACACACATAGACAAAAACACTCTTTTTTCTCTTTTATTTTTTTATTTTATTTTTTTTTATTTTTTTTTGTTTTTTTGTTTTTTCTCTGTTTCTTGGTGTGCTCCTTTTTTTTCTCTTTCTCCCCTTTTTTCTTTTTTTTGTTTTAAATATGCCCAACTACATGGGGATATAGACACACTTGCTAACTTCAATCATCTCCTTTCAACCCAATTCGAAATCATCATGCATTGAAATCAAGGCATTCCTTTGACACGAGGTAGAAACAAAGAGAGTTGAACACAAGAGGTTTAGGGGTGACAAAATGAGTTTTTAAACAAAGGAAAGGTCCAGGTTCAACCATGGTCAACTAGAGAAGATCTGATTAGGATTGGTCTTTAAAAAGCTAAAAATGGTGAACCTAAGTGCCCTTATCATTTTAATGCATCAAACTCAGGGATGTGATCTTGACATGCACAACAAAGCAAGTTCTAGAATAATCAAATCATGTGTGATATCACTCAATGAAAGAAAATAGAGCAGTTATCAATGCAATGCTCATTGGCTCGACAGCTCACAAAATGGTTACTAATCACCAAGTCTTGCAAAATTCATCATTCAATTTCATTATCAAGAAGACAAGACATTTAACCACATAATATCATTGCTCATGCTTGTAGAGTAATTGCAATCATCATCATAGCATCAAGTTCTAGACATTTTCAACTGTAGCCAAATGAACTCATCATATATCTAATTTTTCCTTTTTTTGTTTTGTTTTATTTTTTTTTCAATGTAAAGAGCTAGAACTACTCCCCCCCACACCAGAAACCTACATTGTCCTCAATGGAGTAAAGAAAAATAGAAACCAAAAAGAAAGGAATTAGAGCTTCCCTAAAAGGCGAAAGAATGCTACAAAAGCACTATAGGGAAAGAGGATGAGGCGGTTGAAAACCAACATGGGCAAAGAAGGCTGCCAGTTTTTTGCGTCTGAATAGAAGAGTGGACTTGCAAGGCTCTCTTTTTTCTTTCTCGCATTGGTTGGAAGGTGTGGACACGCCTTGGAACCCATAGTTTTCTGTTCATCAAACTCTAATTCCAGTAAAACGTCACAGAACACACCCAAGACCTACAATAAAGATTTTTTATCAATAGGAATCCAAAACAACCTGATCTTGAACACAAAATATGAAATAAAAACACAAAAAAATGACTAAAAATTGAAACTCTTGGGTTGCCTCCCAAGTAGCGCCTCTCTTTAATGTTTTTGGGTAGACATTGCCCTGTTTATTCATGGAGGATAAAATCTTGTGCCTCGTTTCAATGCTTCATCCTCTGTATAGTCCTGATAACCCTCGTAAATAGAGTAATCATTGAGCACACGAGGTACGGTCTTCCATGGATTTGTAGATGGTGCCAAACAAACAAGTAATGACCTTAATTCTTCACTCACTCCTCCATCACGAGCACTTATTGGTTCGAGATATTTTGCCATCGTGACTCTTAACTTATTCCTGTCATGAAATTCAAAATTTTCTGGTATAATAAAATCAATCTCACTAATAAGAATTAAAGAATAAAAGTCAAGAGAATATTGATTAATGAATGGAGGAGATGTCACCGCAATTGGAGATTGTTCACTGAATTCATTCACTTGAACAATTTGACATTGGGGTTCCATTTCTTGTATCTCAAATTCCCTTTTCAACTGCATCTTTAGATTCTTCTTCTTAAGACTCTTGCAGTTCCATGTCATTGGTCAGGATAATTGTACTCTCATTTTCTTTAAAGTCGTTGATGGTCTGTGAGGGCAATTCTTCATAAATTGGAGAAATCAATTTACTCATTATAGATGCCAATTCACGCCTTCCATCTTGCATCTCTTTAATCATCCTTTGTGTCTCATGTTAAAATTCATGTGTGTTAGTAGCTATTAATTTAACCATTTCTTCAAGAGACATACCTAACATGGGTGATGGCTGTTGCTGTTGATATTAATGTTGAAAATTGATTGGCTCTGGCGTATAATTAAAGTTGGAGTTGTCCCACCATCCTTGATCATATCCGTTTGAGTAAGGGTCATACCACATTTGATTTTGAGGTAGAAAATCTCGAAAAGTGTTGATTGAAGCACTCAGGCCATCTTGAAATGTGGGGTATATGTCGGTTGAATGATCTGAGGTAAAATAACTTCCACAATTTGCAACAGCCAATCGATCATAAGAAAAAGTATGAGTCTCATAACCCCTTCTAGAAATAAAATCCAATCCATCACCAAAATACGGAAGACTTGCAGCCATAAACTAATTAAAAAAATAAGAGAAGAAAAGAAAAAAAATAAAAATGAAAATAAGATGAACTCAAAAAGAAACAATTTAATCAGACATCAGTTCCCCGGCAGCGACGCCAAAATTTGGTGGGTGTCAAACCACCAAAAATAAAATTTATATTATACCTACTACCAAAACTGAATGAGTATAGTGGTGAGTAGGGTCGTCTCCTCAGGGAACTGGTAGACTTATCACACACAGATAATTGGGGGATTTTTGGAAGGGAAATAAAAGAAATAAATTAAAGATGCAGGATTACTAAACAATTGCAAGAAGTGCAATAACTAAAGAATGTAATAAACAATTAATTGACATAACCTAGTCAAGGAGATAATCTCGGCACCGGTTCACGCAATTGATCATACATACCTGAATTAATCCACACGTTCGCAAATAAATTGGTTCTAGCAATTTAGCAACCGCCAAACTCCCAATCTCTCCTTAATTTTACAGTAGTTCAGAGACGCTCTTAAACTACTTTCTTGTAAAATAGATAACCCCAGAGACGCTCGAAGGATTTAATCTAATTACAGCTTTAGGAATTAGAGAGACCCAATTCTAGTTAACAAACACACATGCGGGTTCATTTAAACTAGATTAATTATTCCTACGACCCAGATTAGACTGCTTGTGAGGCAATGAAATTGGTACCGTTTGCCACTAATTTAAGACATTCAAGTGATACGCACCCCTGTCCTAACTGGCAATATATTATTTAGACAATTGAACAACTGGTCATATTGATCCAATAAATCCAAACAATAATAGACTGTTCAAACAAAGAATAATTAAATACTCACAAAGGTAGAATTTAGAATAAACAAAATGATCTCACAATTATTCGTGCTCCGGGTCTTGATTACTCTTCAACTAGATAAATGATCTAGCCTTGCCGCATAGTCATGACAACAAAGCAATTCAAAGTTTTCATGGAGTTTTTGTTGATGAAAAGTAAAAGGGTATCGCCGCCAGTCTAAGACTTGCGTTGAGAAGTAAAAGACAAAGACGAAAGATGAAAGACCCTAGTCTACTTCTGTCCTATTTAAAGTGTTTCCGCCGCACACTTGCTTTCCGACTTAGAGTTTGTTTTTCAAAAGGATTGCTTCCTTATTTCTCTAATTGAATTGTTGCCAAAAGTCTTCTCTGCAACAATTTCCTAATCCCACGTAGGTTCAGAATGTATCTCCAAAGAAAAGAAGTAGCTCCAGGGATAGGACTCGCGGTCCGTCTTTGCCATGCAGCTCTGCGTTATCTGGCGTGGGCACGCCAGAGAATGCCTAGTCTTCTGAAATTTGCTTCTTTTTGCCACTTTTGACACCAATTGCATGCAATAGACGCAAATACCAATTATGAGCAGAAACCCATTACTCTGGACCATAATTAGCCAAAATTAGGACTAAACATCAATGTAATAACGCTCAATTATCGCCCTATCACATATGCTGGCTAAGGCTTAGTTAACTTTAACCAAATGAGAAAGTAAGGGTAACAAGTAACAACAATGTGGTTCTCCTTGCAAAAACTAGAACACGCGCAAGCTATAAGTCTTACCTAATGAAAATGAACAAATTTGCAAACGATGTTAGATGGGCCCTTCTCAACTGTGAAATGATTGATCATCTAATTGTGAATCTACAATAGAAAACATGATAGAGTTTGCTGATATCACTTTAGACGGATTTGGTCCTCACTAGTGAATTCTCTCTTCATTTCGTACCATGCATATTTAGATATATGACACACGTCTTTAATTACTATGAAAGTATATGGTCATTTTAAATTTGACTAATTCTGACCTTTGTTTATAAATGAAGATACGTGTCATATATCTAGATGTGTATTGCGAAAAATGAAAAAAATCCACTAAAGATGAGCCAAGTCCCACTTTAGATTGGTTTTCAATTTTGGTGCTTGTTTGATTATGTGGATCTTTACAGCACAAAATATGTTTACTCTTGGTCTGTGAGGGTATTACTATCATTGAGAGTGAAATTGCTCTGGCAAGAACATAATTGTTTTGGCAATATAGCTAACCCTTTTCTATACTTTCCTACTAAGACATACTATCAATAAAGTTTTGTTAAAATAATTTATATGTTTTGTTGGAGGAGAAAATTGATAGCAATATGAAATTTAAATAGTTAAATTCCTATTCTTTTTAATTAATTTTAAAAAATTATCTTAGTACGTATTCCTAAAACAAATGCCCACTATGTTCAACGCGTATGCTCCTATGCTAATTTCATCAAAATAGATCTTATAAATTTTAGTTATAAACTTATCAATTTTCATTTGAAGCTTAAAAACACCGTGTAAGATAATTTTTATAGGCTTTTCAACGGTGTTTTGTTATATATGCGACCAAAAGTATATTCACGACATCGTTCTTCCTCTAACTTTGTTACTCTAACCTAGCCATTGGAGCTCATTTATCCCTATCCTCGGCAAAGTCATTGCTCGACCCATATGCTCGGGAGATTAACTATTAGTCAAACTAGAAGGAACCAGACTGTGCTTGGCCCATCTATAAAATTATGGTTAAAATTCATTACACTATAATTTGCTTTCAAATAAAAAATAATTATAATTATCAAAAAATGAGCCTAAAAAGGTTTATCTTTAGTGGAATGTTCCAAAAGTTGCTCCAAGTTGTGTATTATAATGTAATAGAGATATATACTATATTGTATGGACAAACAACAGCAAAGAATTCAAAAATCAAGCACATGAGAAATGCAAAATCGGTTCAATATTATAAATGACATATGCTTCATAAAACTGAAGTATCATGCTATTATAATTACAAATGCATAAAATTTCACCACTATTTTTTTTTCAAACAAGACACCATTATGTAAAAATTTCTATCCTACAAATTCACAATAAAACTTGGAAGAAAGTTGAATGGAAGGGTTTTCGATGCATATAAAGGGTACAAAAATTCAGTACCAAAGAATTAGTAAAAGAAGTACAAGATTCAATTATGAAAAGGAACTAAAACATCAAAATTGCAAAAAATAAATTTTGCATTTAGATTTAAGACAAACCGCACAAAAGGAAAATCGATTAGCAGAACCAAAATAATAGAAAGCTTAATGAATATCAAGGAGATCAAGCCAAAATAAATAAATACACCAAGGTAACGGAATAAAAAGGTAAAAAAAAAAATGATAAAGGCTAAATAAAATACAGCTAATAAAAAAAGTTAAAAATACAGTTAATAAAAAAAAGTTAAGTCCATATTTGGCAGTGTGAAATGAGGGAAGAATAGGAATAAACAGAAAATGGAATATACTAGACAGTAGGAGTAGTGGAGGTATAAGGTCTATTGTCTATGTTTCTCCTAAAAAAAAAAAGATGATCATGATTCATGAATCATGATTTTTGAACAATAGAATAAAAGAAATATCCATTCCTGTGCGAGAAAAACATACATTCAATTAATTATAGAGGGAAAAGGAAAAAATGCATTGATTGAGTAGAACGAGAAAAGGCAGAGAAAAATTAGGATGAAGGGAAAAAAAAAGCAAAATACTAGATTAAAGAGTTAAAACTGATGGAATAGGAATTGATAATATAAATCAATTAATTGTTGCGACACCTCTCCATGGTCAACAATAATCATCTAAAAAAATAGTAAGAAAATAACTTTAGTATACTTAATTATAAAGAAAAAATCTAAAGGGGGGGAAAAGAAAGATGAAGAAAAAAGAGGGAGATGAAAGTTAAAAGCAGAGGCAGAAAGAGGAAGAAAAGAAGAATTGGCAGGAGAGATATTTATGACTTTTGACTAACCAAAAAAATAGTGGAACAAAAAATTCAATTACAAATAAAAATTGACACTTGTCAAAATAATAGATTATACGCTTGGCAAAAAAAAAGAGGTTGTTACAGTAACCTCTCTTTCTTTTTAGGGTAAAAAACAAAAAAGCCTCCTGTGACAAGTCTAATACACAAAAAAACTCTCATGGTCTTAAAATATACAATATGACACCTCATGTTTTGAACTAAATTGTAAAGGTGACGGAATCCGTTAAACTTAACGGAAATCGATGAAATGACCAAAACGCCCTGATATAATTAAGCAAAAGACGGTTCAAAAAAATTATTTGTTTTACTCTCTAAATAGAGAGAATTGAGGGTTAAGGGGTAAAATAGCCATATTTGTTAAAAATTAGGTATAAAATTTTTTTAAGTTCCAATATGTCATTTCCATTAAATTTAACAGATTCCATCATCTTTACAATTTAGCTCAAAGCATGAGGTGTGGTGTTGTATATTTTAAAAAATGAGAGATTTTTCTGTGTATTAGACTTACCACATGAGGCTTTTTAATTTTTTACCCTTCTTTTTATATACAAGGTAGATGAGAAAGTAAAGATAAGGAAAAAGCATAATTCTTCTTGAAGAAAACAGGGACACGAATCAAATTCTATGGAACCAATACCCTGTGAGGGTTCAGAAGCAGTGAACCCATCACTCTATGTTTTTTTTTCTCCAAAATGGTAATTGTATAACCTATTTTATCCTAAACTAGAGAGGAGGGATAGTATAACCTACTCTAGTCTAGGGAGAGTCTAAAGAGAATTGTATTAGGGACTAACAGATACACAGATCTTTATTAGACCAAAGAGATGCTTTGACACCACCCTAAGATTTTTTTCACTGCAACTAGGATTTGAACTCTCACCTACAACTACTGAGCCAAGCTCAATGGTTCACCACTCTACGATTATTAGAGTGACAATTTAATAATGTGTGCTACCTTTAACTTTTTCGAGGGAATTTTCATTATTTTTGGTTCCCATAATTTCTATTGGGAAACTTATCACTTGTATTTTTTTTCCGTTTTAATAAGCAAGCAACCCATTACTCGTGCTAAAGAAACTATTATTGCGGTGTTGTAAGCTCCTATCTAATTTAACTACAAAATATTTTTATCCAAACACAATCAAGTAGTCTTTAAGTTTAATAGCAGACTTTATTTACTCTAAATCTTGCAGTAGAAAAAAATAACATCTATGTGGGGGCAATAAGCTCTACTTGCTTGTCATCATATACCCAAGTAATTATGTTACTCAGTACATTGCTTAAGAAACCGTATTAAAATGTAAAAACTTCAATGTCACTTAATTACTAAGTTGAGGTCAATTTGGAAAAAGCAAATGATATTTGCACTTCAGAAAAAGTTCAGGTACTCCACACTTGTCCTTCCCCTCTTTTTTGGTTAAAGAAAACATAAAGATCCAAAGCCTATGTTCTCTAATAACTTGAATACCAAAATTACTTCCCCCCCTCCCAAAAAAAAAAAAAAACCACCCCGCCACGGTAAAGGATCATTTTGCATTATTTTTGTGGAGACCACTGCACTTTTAATTACAAAGTCTTAAAACTTAATGTGTATATATAAATATAAACACACAGACATAATTGGCTAGAGTTATAAATGTTCACTAGAGGAAAACGAACAAATATGAAAACAATACACAACTCCAAATCACAAAAAACTAGTACTTACTTAAGAATTGCAAATTAATTTATACTGAAATGGCATTTAAACAATAATATTTTTTAAACAATTTCCTCCATTATTAATAGTACAACAATTTATAACGGATGTAAGAGTAGTAAAATTTGAACAAAATTAACCTAGACAAATAATAAAATGAGTAAACAAATGAGATTCAAATAATTTTAAATCCTCAGTTTCTCAAGCTATACTAAGTTAAAAAGAAAAAAGCTATACTAAATAGATGGCAATATTCCATGCATGCAATTACAATGCTATATGATGACGGCTTAACTAAGTTGATACTTTGAGTGGTGGAGAGTTTTGAATAATTTACATGTCAAAGTCAATAAGTTAGAAGTTAAGAATCCAAAACTATCTTTTAAAAAAAAAAATCATAATCTTTCAGTTTACCAGCAGACTTTATCTCTTCTAAATCTTGTAGTAGACATAATAGGTCGAAATTAATAATTTCTAGAGTAATTATGCTCCTCAGATTTATGCCTGAGAGACCGAATTGAAATGTAAAAACTTTATTGTCACTTAGCAAGTTGAGGTCAATCTGGAAACTAATAGGACATTTTTGTAGTACCCTTCATCTGCTATGTGAGTGCTGAATTTGTAGTAGCTTTATTCTACAAGGATCACCTTCAATCTATTTACAGGCTTACGCAGTATGATTCGGATCCTTTAAAGTACTAATTCACACCCTAGAAAGTAAAGCAAGCATTTTCAATCCCAGCAAAGTTTTCTTAACCGTGTTTGTTCCCTCTATAATTAGCTTGATTACATACTTGGATATGGCCTTGAAAAGAATGCAATCAGAACCAACAACAGGTGTGATAGAGCAGTTATTTGGCACATTTTGCACTGTCATCTTGTCCTAATTTTGGCTATTCATGGTGCTAAAAAATGAAATTTCACTCATATTTGATATTTGTGTGAATTGTAGGTGGTTAGCATTAAAAATGATATCTTGAGGTAAATTTCCAGAAGACCTTTCATCTCAGGGCGTGGCCACGCCAGACAAGGTAGACGCTACCGAAAAGCCGGACCCCGGTCCACGTGAACCTGAAGCGTGGGATCAGCGCCCCTTAGGCAAAAGCCTCCTCCTGGGAGGAATACTACTGACGGCGGCTATAAAAAGGAGGAAAAAGCAAGATTCGGGGGGATCACTTCTTTTAGCTTTAGTTTTACTTTTTGCAATTTTTGGGGGTGCTTTTGTTTTTTCTTTTGTTTCTTCTGCGGCTTTGGGTCAGACATTGGAGACTTTCTCCTTTTCTGTAGTTTTCGCTTTATGCGACTCTGACTCTTGAATTCGCTCCTTTCGCCTTTGACAATTCTCCGTTGGCTTTTGCTTTGTATTTGCGGCTCCAATACAAGACAGAGCTAGGTTTTTCGTTGATTGTTTCTTCGATTAATTCATCCTCCCCAATTTCTGGGCAATTGATTCTTGGGTAATTGTGCGGATGATGTCAATTGAATCATGCGAAATTGATACGATGAGGAGCGGCTAATTTCCTCCTCTACCCAAAGGTTGACGTGAGGGCGCGGTCCATAATATCTGTGAGATCTAATCGAATCATCATTATTTCTTCCAATTTATTGCTATTCGTGCGTTTCCTGAATTAATTGTTCATGGGTGTTTTATTAATTGAATATCAACGGCCGGGTATTTGATTTAATTTAATAGCTTACTGTCACATTAACTAAATTGAATCCGTCATTGTTCGTTTAGTTGATACCTAGTGACAACCACCATAATTGGCTTTATGTTGGGGAAACGTAGGATCTAACTTAAATAAACCCTCTTAGCGTGTTTATTAGTTAGGGTTGGGTTCTTCTTGCTTTAATGCAATTGGGTAATTAAATTTCTACGGTCGTACCTAGGGTTGTTATCTGGTTAGAAAAGCAGTCAATGGTCGTACCTTGACCGTCGAAAAGGTAAGGAAGAACTGGTTGTCAGAGCTTGTTGATAACTATAACCAGCCTAGTAATGAATGAATGAAATATCTTTGCATCGATGATCATTTAATTGGACCGTGCCTGAGCAGTTGATCCTTTGGGTAGAATTTCATTAATTGCTATTTCTAGTAACTTGTGCTTTGTGGATTAGTTTTGAATTCAGTTTACTTTATTTTTATTCTTATTTTTTATTTGCCTCCCATTAAAAATCCCCCAATTTTATTCTATTGACTTGAAAAGAAATAATTTTCTACCCGCTCCCTGTGGAATCGACCCTACTTGCCATTGTATGCAAAATTAATATTTTTATAGACAAATCTGGTATATCGAATCAAGCAAACTCTTCGGGAACAGGGTGAATCAAGTAACCCATTGCACACCTAAGATCCCTGATTCAGTACTTGAATTTGTTCTATATTAATTGTGGTGGTAACTAGGACTTTTTAGTAATTATTATTGCACAGGTTCGGCACCTGTCAATTTTTGGCACCGTTGCCGGGTAGCGTGCGTTTGGATTATTTGTTTCTTTTCAAATTCAGTTTTCATTTTATTTTATTCTTCTTGGTATTTTTTCTAGTTTATGCCCCATTCTTCTCGCACAGGTGAATTGATATACGACCCTGAGGTTGAGAAGACAGCGCGTAGGCGGAGGCAAGAGACCAAGAGACGAAAAGAAGGGCACTCGTTTATTGCAAACGAGTCAGTAGAAGACGAAACAAGCATGGCCAACACCCAAACATTAAGGGAGCTGGCTGCCCCGGAGCTGACTCACCAGCCCTTGTGCATCACATTCCCCACTTTGGCTGAGAATACCGCCTTCGAGCTGAAGTCGGGGTTGATTCACCTTCTACCTTCATTCCACGGTCTTTCTGGGGAAGAACCCCACAAACATGTCAAGGAGTTCGAGGTAGTTTGCTCTAGCATGAAACCTCCTAGGGTCACTGAGGAGCAGATAAGACTTAGAGCTTTCCCCTTCTCTCTCAAGGATGCAGCAAAAGATTGGTTATACTACCTACCAGCGGGTAGTATTACCACATGGGCACAGTTGAAAAAGAAGTTTTTGGAAAAATTCTTCCCTGCATCCCGGGCTGCAAGTTTGAGGAAGGAGATCTGCAGCATTAAACAGTATCCAGGTGAGTCCTTGTATGAATACTGGGAAAGGTTTAACAAGTTGTGCACTAGATGCCCGCAGCATCAAATTAGTGAACAACTGTTAATCCAATACTTCTATGAAGGGCTCCAATCAACCGATAGGAGTATCATTGACGCTGCGAGTGGGGGAGCACTGGCAAACAAGACACCGAAGGAAGCATGGGAGCTTATCGAAGCAATGGCAGAGAACTCCCAGCAATTTGGCTTCCGTGAGAGCAACCCTCCCCGTAGAGTCAACGAGGTACAGACTTCATCCATTCAGCAGCAACTGTCAGAGTTGACGTCTGTCGTTAGGCAATTAGCCATTAGAGACACGCCGCGAGCGAAGGTGTGTGGAATCTGCACTAGCATGGACCACTGCATGACACGTGCCCCATTTTGCAAGAGGACGGGGCGGAACAGGTAAACATGGCCGGAGGTGTGCCCGCGCCCGCAGGCAGTATGACCCGTACTCCAACACATACAACCCTGGTTGGAGAGACCATCCCAATTTCAGTTATGGAAACCGACCACAAAATTCACTCTCCAATCGTCCACCAGGGTTTCAGCAACCATGGCAACCGAAACCCCAACCTTCATCCTCCAACACAGGGAATTCTTTGAAGGATATTGTCAAAAGTCTGGCTACTACTACCTCCCAAATCCAGCAAGAGACAAGACAGCTCCAGCAGGAGACCAGATTATTGACCTCGAATATAGCTTAGTTCCAGCAGGACACCAAAGCAGGCATGAAAGACATGGAGACTCGCATGAGTCAAATGGCAACTGCCATTAATTGCCTGGAGTCCCACGTCTATGGAAAATTGCCATCGCAACCTGAGGCAAACTCCAGAAATGTAAGTGCCATGACATTAAGGAGTGGCAAGGAAGTGGAGGGGCCAAAGGTCACGAACTTGAAGAGTAAAAGTGAAGACGAGATCGAGAAGGAGATAGAGGAAGAAGGACACATTCGTGGAGATCCTGAGGTAACTCGTACACCATCAATACCCGTTAAATCTAATTTAACCCCTTTTCCATGCAGGTTGGCAAAGACGAAGAAGGCAGAGAAGGAAAAAGAGATCCTGGACTTATTCAGGAAAGTGGAAATCAACATCCCCTTGTTGGAAGCAATCAAGCAAGTGCCGAAATACGCGAAATTTCTCAAGAACTTATGCACCAATAAGAGGAAATTGAGAGGGGATGAAAGCGTAGCGGTGGGAGAAAACGTATCAGCTATGCTCCAAAGAAAGCTTCCACCCAAGTGTGGAGATCCAGGTATGTTCACGATCCCGTGCAAAATAGGAAATACACCGATTAAAAAAGCAATGTTAGATTTGGGGGCGTCAATTAATGTGATGCCAAAGACCATTTTTGCTTCCCTGAACCTTGGGCCACTAAAAGAAACAGCCATCATAATCCAACTAACTGATCGCACAAATGCTTATCCAGAGGGGCTAGTTGAGGATGTTTTGGTTCAGGTAAATGAATTAGTTTTTCCTGTAGACTTCTATATCTTGGACATGGGAGATGAAAAATCATTAAACCCGTCACCTATCTTGTTAGGTAGACTGTTTCTTAGCACTGCCAGGACTAAAATAGATGTGAATGAGGGTAATTTATCAATGGAATTTGATGGTAAAACTGTGAATTTTAACATTTTTGAGGCAATGAAGTATCTAGAGAAATCTAACCCAGTCTTTGCTTTGAGTATTATTGAGCCGTTTGTGCAGGAAACTTTTGAATTGAATGGTGAAGATGCATTAGAAATGGCCCTAACCAAGCATCTTGAGTTGGGTGTGACTCTTGATGTGGACATGAGGGATGAGCTACACCACACAGTTGAAACCCTGCACTCACTTCCAACCATATCTCCAAGGTATGAGCTTGCTTCTCTTTTTGTGCCAGAGGCTCAGACAAAGTCGCTTCCTTCAATTGTGCAGGCACCGGAGTTAGAGCTGAAACCTCTCCCAAAACATCTAAAGTACGCATTCCTAGGAGACCGGGAGACGCTTCCGGTGATCATCTCGGCACATCTGTCCCCAAGTCAGGAGGAAAGACTGGTGCGACTCCTTAGAGATCACAAGGAGGCAATCGGGTGGAGCATAGCCGATATCAAAGGGATAAACCCGTCCTTGTGCATGCATCGGATAAGACTCGAGGATGATGCAAAATCAGTGAGGCAAGCACAACGAAGACTAAACCCCCTGATGATGGAGGTTGTGAAGAAGGAGATACTTAAACTCCTGGAGGTAGGGATCATCTTCGCTATTTCAGACAGTCCCTGGGTGAACCCGGTTCAAGTGGTCCCAAAGAAAGCGGGAGTGACCGTAGAGGAGAACCAGGAGGGTGACATGGTTCCGGTTAGGAAAGCTACTGGCTGGCGTCAGTGCATCGACTATCGGAGGCTAAATTCTGTGACTAAAAAGGACCATTTCTCCCTCCCTTTTATTGATCAGATGGTAGAACGATTAGCGGGACGTGTTTACTATTGTTTCTTGGATGGCTTTTCAGCTTACTTTCAGATCGCGATAGCACCAGAAAACCAGGAAAAGACTACATTCACATGCCCATTCGGTACATTCGCTTACCGCCGGATGCCTTTCGGTCTCTGCAATGCTCCAGCAACCTTTCAAAGGTGTATGGTAAGTATTTTCTCCGAGTATGTAGAAAAAATTATTGAGGTGTTCATGGATGATTTTAGTGTATACGGGAATAGTTTTGATGAATGTCTTGATAATTTAGCTCTAATTTTAAAAAGATGCATAGAGACGAATTTGGTTCTTAATTGGGAGAAATGTCACTTTATGGTAGAACATGGCATTGTCTTAGGGCACGTTGTGTCAGCTAAGGGGATAGAGGTAGACAAAGCTAAAATAGATCTTATTTCTGCTCTGCCTTACCCCGTTTGTGTACGGGAAGTACGTTCCTTTTTAGAGGAGGTTCATCAAGGATTTCTCAAAGATTGGAGCACCCCTGTTCAAGTTGCTGCAAAAGGATGTGATATTTGATTTCACCAATGAATGCAAGGTGGCTTTTGATAAATTAAATGAATCGTTGACATCGCCGCCTGTCATTCAACCTCCGGATTGGAGCCTTCCGTTTGAAATCATGTGCGACGCGAGCGATTATGCCGTGGGAGCCGTGTTGGGGCAAAGGATAGGAAAAGCGGCACACGCAATCTACTATGCATCGAGAGCATTAAGTGGAGCCCAACTAAATTACTCCACGACGGAGAAAGAACTATTAGCAGTCGTTTTTGCACTAGAAAAATTTAGGTCATATTTATTGGGTGCAAAAGTAATTGTTTTCTTCTGATCATGCAGCCTTGAGGTACCTGTTGGCGAAGAAGGATGCAAAACCGAGGCTGATCAGGTGGATCTTGCTCCTGCAGGAGTTCGATCTAGAGATCAAGGATAAGAGCGGGGCCGAGAATTTGGTGGCTGACCATTTGAGCCGGTTGCTCACAAATCAAGAGGATCTACCGTTGAGAGAATCATTTTCTGAGGAGCAATTATTAGCCATGGATTCGTCAATACCTTGGTACGCTGATATTGTCAATTTTTTGGTAACGAATCAATTGCCTGCAGGTTGGTCAAAAGCTAAGAGAGAAAAATTGAAGAGTGATGCCAAGCACTATATCTGGGATGACCCGTACCTGTGGAGGCAATGCGCGGACCAAATGGTAAGAAGGTGTGTAAGTGCAAGTGAGTTCCAGTCTATTTTGACCTTTAGTCATTCATTTGCATGTGGAGGGCATTTTGGTCCAAAGCGGACGGCTCGTAAGGTGTTAGAAAGTGGTTTCTATTGGCCTACTCTTTTTAAGGATGCATATTTGTTCTGCAAATCTTGTGATAAGTGTCAAAGGGTGGGGAATATCTCTCGTAGAGACCAAATGAGTCAAACCCCCATATTATTTGTTGAAATTTTTGATGTCTGGGATATAGATTTCATGGGTCCCTTTCCCTCATATTTTGGTTTTCTATACATTATACTTGCTGTCGATTATGTTTCCAAATGGGTGGAGGCGAAGGCCACCCGGACTAATGATTCGAGAGTGGTTGCAGATTTTATAAAATCTAACATTTTTGTTCGTTTCGGAATGCCGAGAGCTATAGTGAGTGACAGGGGCACACATTTTTGTAATAAGACAATCACTGCATTTTTTCGTAAGTATGGCGTGCTCCATAACGTGTCCACTCCATATCATCCTCAGACGAATGGTCAGGCCGAAGTGTCGAATAGGGAAGTTAAGTCAATTCTGGAGAAGATGGTGCGGCCTGATAGAAAAGACTGGAGTTTAAAGTTGGAAGACGCTCTCTGGGCTTACCGTACCGCATACAAAACACCAATAGGGATGTCTCCTTACAGGTTATTCTTTGGGAAGCCCTGCCACTTCCCGGTGGAATTTGCACACCGAGCGTTCTGGGCGCTTAAACAGTGTAACATGGACCTTATGGAGGCTGGAGGACAGAGAAAGCTCCAACTGCAAGAATTAGAGGAGCTAAGGAATGAAGCCTATGAGAATGCCGCGATTTATAAGGAGAAGAGTAAAATTTTTCATGACCAACAAGTCTCGAGAAAGTCGTTTGTCATTTGACAGAAAGTTCTACTCTACCATTCGAGACTTAAGCTCTTTCCAGGTAAGTTGCGTTCGCGTTAGATTGGTCCGATTGTTATCTCTAACATTTTTCATTATGGCGCAGTTGAGATTCAAAGCTTAAAAACGGAGAAGAAGTTCGTAGTCAATGGTCACCGTTTAAAGCCTTACTATGAGTGGTTTAATAGTGAACACGTGGAGGTTATATTCCTTGATGATCAAAGTGGTGACGTCTAATCAATTGAAGGCCATGTCTAGCCAAAAACATTAAAGAAAGGCGCTGCTTGAGAGGCAACCCAAGGCTCGAAACATTAATTGGGGTTACTTTTCGTACTTTGCAATTTTTCAGTTCCATTTTTCTAATTTAAATTGCTTTTGTCGTGATAAATAGAAGACTATGAGCTCCAAGGCGTGCCCACCCCTTGAAAGAAAAAAAAAACTCTTTTGAGCATCGTTTGATGCGATGGTCAGAAGCCTATGAGCTCCAAGGCGTGCCCACCTTCCAACCCTTCTGATAGCGAAAGTAAAAAAAAAAAAAAATTTTTGACCAAGACCCTACTTCTTCCACTTTTCCTTCTTCTCTGACGGGTCTTGACTTTTTCCTCCCAACTTCCTTTGGCTACGCTGCAACAACTTCTCTTCCCTTTTTGTTGTTCATCCGCCGCCCGTGGTCAGCAGCAACACTGCGGTTAGTCTTCGCTGTGAAACTCCTCCGGTAAAGCACTGTGGTTATATGGTGGGTTTCGGACATTCTCTTGACTCATTATCCCCTATTTTTACCTTCTTATCCCGCCTTTCACCTGAACCCCATTACAACCCTATCGAAGTCCCTTTGATTTATGTATTTAGTTCACTTTTGAGTGGTGGAGATGTGATAAATGTGCAAACCTATGGTAATGGCATTCTGTGATGTTGATTTGAGCGTTCCTAGTATTCATATATTTTCTTTGACTTACAACCTGTCCGGTGTATTCTCATTTTGGCGACACTGTCAGGGATCTGAGGTGCTTGTGTTAGTATAGCTTATTGCATGACCTTTGCTCTCTCGGTTGCACTTCTGAGCTCCGAAATGCTTGAGGCAAGCATTGTCTAGGTGTGGGGGGATTTGATAGAGCAGTTATTTGGCACATTTTGCATTGTCATCTTGTCCTAATTTTGGCTATTCATGGTGCTAAGAAATGAAATTTCACTCATATTTGATATTTGTGTGAATTGTAGGTGGTTAGCATTAAAAATGATATGTTGAGGTAAATTTCTAGAAGACCTTTCATCTCAGGGCGTGGCCACGCCAGACAAGGTAGACTCTACCGAAAAGCCGGACCCCGGTCCACGTAAACCTGAAGCGTGGGATCAGCGCCTCTTAGGCAAAAACCTCCTCCTGGGAGGAATACTACTGACAGCGGCTATAAAAAGGATGAAAAAGCAAGATTCGGGGGGATAACTTCTTTTAGCTTTAGTTTTACTTTTTGCAATTTTTGGGGGTCAGACGCTTTTGTTTTTTCTTTTGTTTCTTCTGCGGCTTTGGGACAGACATTGGAGACTTTCTCCTTTTCTGTAGTTTTCGCTTTATGCGACTCTGACTCTTGAATTCGCTCCTTTCGCTTTTGACAATTCTCCGTTGGCTTTTGCTTTGTAATTGCGGCTCCAATACAAGACAGAGCTAGGTTTTTCGTTGATTGTTTCTTCGATTAATTCATCCTCCCCAATTTCTGGGCAATTGATTCTTGGGTAATTGTGCGGATGATGTCAATTGAATCACGCGAAATTGATACGATGAGGAGCGGCTAATTTCCTCCTCTACCCAAAGGTTGACGTGAGGGCGCGGTCCATAATATCTCTGAGATCTAATCGAATCTTCATTATTTCTTCCAATTTATTGCTATTCGTGCGTTTCCTGAATTAATTGTTCATGGGTGTTTTATTAATTGAATATCAACGGCCGGGTATTTGATTTAATTTAATAGCTTACTGTCACACTAACTAAATTGAATCCGTAATTGTTCGTTTAGTTGATACCTAGTGACAACCACCATAATTGGCTTTATGTTGGGGAAACGTAGGATCTAACTTAAATAAACCCTCTTAGCGTGTTTATTAGTTAGGGTTGGGTTCTTCTAGCTTTAATGCAATTGGGTAATTAAATTCCTACGGTCGTACCTAGGGTTGTTATCTGGTTAGAGAAACAGTCAATGGTTGTACCTTGACTGTCGAAAAGGTAAGGAAGAACTGGTTATCAGAGCTTGTTGATAACTATAACCAGCGTAGTAATGAATGAATGAAATATCTTTGCATCGATGATCATTTAATTGGACCGTGCCTGAGCAGTTGATCCTTTGGGTAGAATTTCATTAATTGCTACTTCTAGTAACTTGTGCTTTGTGGATTAGTTTTGAATTTAGTTTACTTTATTTTTATTCTTATTTTTTATTTGCCTCCCATTAAAAATCCCCCAATTTTATTCTATTGACTTGGAAAGAAATAATTTTCTACCCGCTCCCTTTGGAATCGACCCTACTTGCCATTGTATGCAAAATTAATATTTTTATAGACAAATCTGGTATATCGGATCAAGCAAACTCTTCGGAAACAGGGTGAATCAAGTAACCCATTGCACACCTAGGGTCCCTGCTCCAGTACTTGGATTTGTTCTATATTAATTGTGGTGGTAACTAGGACTTTTTAGTAATTATTATTGCACAGGTTCGGCACCTGTCAAGGTGCTTGTCTGTAACTTTGATAATTTAATTTGTGTACATTTTCTGCAACTATGATAATACTTTGTTTGGAAATAAATCCCCAGCATAACTGAGAAGCCAATATAATGGTGCATATTAGCACATTAATCATAACTTTACATTAAAAGTATGTGGAGTTATAAAGAAAAATTTTATTTAAGAAAATTTGTGTGGAAATCCTTAACTTTACGTTAAAACATAAGCATATTAACGGAATCAGTTTTGTGACGTCGGAAATTTCTGTTTAACTTAAAGTCCTTATTTATTTTTCCTACTCAATGGTATTGGTTGCATCATGGTAAGAAGTGGAATTAATTTTTATTCTACACGCTTTGGACGGTAAAATCATCAAAGTGTCTCAAATCACAAAAAAAACAGCGCCCAGAAATATGAGGATAAATAGTCCAAAAACAATAAAAATTTCTTTCCTTGAATCTTTCAAAACGAAAGGCAATTGTGGGGTGCAGGTCCTTTCTTCTCAACAACCTAATGAGTATAAAAAAACTCCAAAAGAAATACTAAATACTTGCTTGCTCTGTAGTCGGTGAGATCTGTTTCTATAAAAGGTGAAATTCCTGTAAACTTACAAATTGTACGTTTCTAAATACCCTACTACTCAACAACAACAACCAATTAACAGGTCAAATTCCGGCAGAAATTGGCCTGTTGGATCCGTTGAAGACTTTGATGTTGCCAATATCCTTCTATCTGGCCCTTTAGTAGCTCGACCTTTGATTAAATTCATGTGACATATTGGATGGAGATCTAATGCAGAGGATGGTAAAGTGGCCTGATGGTTATGTATAACTTTTCAAGGTGTAGGTGAGTTATGTATATAAAAATATATATATAAGGTACAAAAGTGTAATTTATCCTCTATATATATATTAAAATTATTTTAACAAGGAAGAAGTAGGATTTTTTTTCGAAAGCTGAGAGGAAGAAGGAGAATTAGATTCCAAGACTTCTAAATCTTAGAATTTCAACATTAGTTAATAAAATCATTTTAGGCTTTTAATATAAATAATTTTAACACTTTAACTAATTCCAACGCAGAGGACGATATCCATCATTTTGACACTGTGCTTCAAAGCTTGGAGTCATGTACATTTTACCACACGATGATTACACGAAAATGCACTAAATTTTAAGGGGTTACACTATTATTTATTCATTTGTTTGTTGATGAATATAATAGGAAGGAGGCTGATCATTCCAGACCATTAAACTGTCTCAAATCCTAAAGTCATCAAACTGTCTCAAATTCACCACAACAACTCATCTTGCAAGTGAAAGTGCTCTAACACGCATATGTATTCACTCTTTTATTTTATTTTTTTGAGGGTTATTCTGAAGAAACAATCCCACTTTTAAAGTTAAGAAGCCAGTGTTTAGGTGCATATTGCTCCTACAATGACATTAATATTGTGAAAAACCACAGTAATTTTGGATGGATTATTAACTTTAGGTGCAAAATATCCAAAATAATTTTTAAGGTACAATTTCATGGTAATTAGTAATTTTAAAGTGCAAACTATCCAGAAATAAAAATTTGAGATGCAAAGTGGAAATCATTCAAAAGGGTGTAAAGTGAAGTTGGTTGCTTATCAAGCAATCTTACAAGGAGGGAGGGTGAAAACAAGGAGTTTACTAAGGATTTTTGCGGTTAATTGATTAACATTTTATAGTTTTGCTTGTTCATATATCAAGGTTTGAGATATTTTGTTGTTGGCATATTTTGTGTAATTTCGTTTTGCTGAAGTTAGTGATGGTTGTGTACTATTTCTTTTCAAACTTGTGTCAATTTGTGTTGGTGTATTTTAATAAAATCTTAATTTTTTCCTTAACCAAATCATTACAAGGAGTTATAATAATTTATTTGGAAGTTATTTGAATTATAATTGTGGGAGTATCATTACAAGGAGTTATAATAATTTATTTGGGAGTTATGGAAATTATAATTGTGGGAGTTACAATGCATTTTGAATGGAGTTATTATACAATTATTTGAATTAGAGTTACAAATGAATTATTTGTTTCAAATGAGGAATTAATTGAGTCTTTATAACCCATTCAAATGTGGATTAATTGTTTAGGTTGAAACTCTACTTCCGAAAGTTTCTAGGGTAGTCTGCCATGGCGGCCGCTTGGCCGCCGAACATTAGTGCCAGCACGGGCACCGTGCCGGCAAAATCCTTTGCCGCAGTGGTGGGGAACCCATGCAGCGCGTTGACGGGCCCAGACCTAGGTGGGCTGGGTGCATATCGCGGCGAGCCGGCGCTGCTCCTGTCCAGAAGCGAACTGTCGTTGCTGGCGGAGCCTTTCAAGAACGCACTGGTGGGGCGTTTTGCCCTGCGCCGCCCATCCATGGAGGTGATTAGGAAGTTCTTTGTGACCCTTGGTCTGAAGGGGGAGTGCTCGGTGGGATTACTGGATGCGAACCACGTGTTGATTCAACCTTCAACAGAGGAGGACTACACACGGCTCTTTGTGCGGCGGACCTAGTTCATTCACAACGCTCCAATGACTGTTTCTAAATGGATGCTAGATTTCAAGTCCAACAAAGACTCCTCCATAGCACCTGTATGGGTCTGCTTCCCGGGCCTTCTCTTACCACTCTTCACTATGAAGTACCTAATGAAACTGGGGTTGCTGTTGGGTCGCCCCTTGCAAGCAGATTCCGCGACTTCCTCCTTCAAGCGGCCGTCGGTGGCTCGGGTTCTGGTTGAAGTAGATTTGGCGATGGAACCTGTCAAACGTATATGGCTAGGAGACGACACCTATGGGCACTGGCAGCAGGTCGACTACGAGAGCTGGCCTACATTCTGTTCCTTTTGCCAGCGCGCCGGCCACGCGGAAGCGGAATGCTTTAGGAAGAACCCTGCGCTCAAACCAGCGAAGGGTGCCAGAACTCATGGGCTGAAACCCACTGCTACGAGCAACAAGGAGGGTACGACAGCAGCTATCTAGGAGACAAACGGCAGTGAGGAGTCGGACAAGATAACTATGGGAGATGCGGTGACTCCCACGGAGAGGCCTGGGGCTCCTACTCTGACTCCGGAGGTGCAGCGACCTGGGGGCAATGCCTTAGAGGAAGCTCTGGAAAGCGCGCAGGAAGTGGGCGAGTTGCGGGTTGAGCATACATCGGCAGAGACTGTCCCATCGCCTGGGGTGCAGCAGGTGATGGATGGTGGATACTCTCCAACGGCGCCCCCCTCGCCCCAACCCCAGCAGCCTGGGTTGTCTGTCGCTGCGTTAGTAAAGGAGACCATTGTTTCTACCGCAGGTGAAATCATTCATAAGTTGGCTGATCAAGTGTTTCGGGAAACCGAAGAGATGCGTTCGGTAAAGCCCCAAGCTACGAACCAACTTGATGAGGAGGAATTCACTAATTTGGAGTCTGAGGATGGCCATTCACCAACTAATGGAACATTCACAGAGGCTGCATCGAAAGAGAAGGCGATGGATACTAGCGACTCTTCGCAGCAACGTAAGCAAATTACGTCTGAAGTGGGAAACGATGCACTTGAGAAGGTAGACAAAAGTCATGATCCACATAATGTGGTATTAGTTGGGTAAGTACAAGAACAGAAACGGAAAAGTCCCGGTTTGAAGATGTGCCACAGTTTAAAGATGTGTTCGAAGAGCTTCAATGGGAGAAATTACATGGTAAGATTCCTCTCGTTCATCTAAAACCTTTTCTTCATTCAAGTACAAAATGCAATGATAACAAAAATGAAGAGGAAAGGATGATTCACACGTGATAAAGACAAATATCACGACCAGAAACTAGTTCACGAGCAATTTACCCAAGTGATGTCAAAGAAAATGAGGAAGCAGCTCTCAAAAAAAGGTAAAACAATGCAAACACGTCAAGATGTTAAACCAAATTTCCATGCTCACTCACAATCCCACAAATGTGGGGCACCCTCATGTGGATGATTTCGTTCGATTGATCTGTTATGTGTTTTAATCATTTTTTTTTCATATGTTTGATCCGTAACTGTCTTTCTTTTTACTTCAACAGAGGTCAGGTTTGGCCCCCCTCTAAATCGCTGTATTTTTTTTCGATATAAATAAATTAGGGGATGGCATCCCTACCCCAATTTGGGGCTTTGCCCAAAAAAAAAAAAAAATTAGGTTACAAATTCTACCAATTAACTACAATTTAATATGGAAAAACTGTTACACATTTTCAACCCCTTTTTCTTAAGGTTTTGTAGCCTATAAATAGTGAAATTCTTTGGAGAATTTGTGACACGCACTTCTCTTAACAAAAGATCATTCTAAATACTATTTTCCTCACACTCATTTCTTTCTCCCTCATTCTATTTTCTTTGGGCAAAGTAAGATATTGGGAAGCTTCTGCTTCTCTTGGTTGTGCAGATCAAAGGGAAGCAACAACTATAGAGTTGGGTTGTTATATCCTGGAAGCAGCGCGCTAGACTTTCTGCATCGGTTTAAAAAATACCGTAGGGGCGCACATCATCTTAAAGAGAGCGTTCTACGTGCCTCAACCCTACTGAACTTTTTAGTAGCTGTCAATTCCAAGGTGGTCGGATTAAAGATCAGAAGTTGTTCATCCAATAATTTTAAGATCTAGTTCGCACATCAATACATGCCAAAATAACTTTTGATGGTACAAATTATTTGCATTTATTAATGCAATATTGAGGTATGAGATTTTGTTAATTTTTTTGTTAAATTCTACTAGAGAAATTATTGTTACTTATATGATTAATTTGGTCTAGGACCAACAATTTTAAGACGATCAGCCTCTTCACATAAGATAAGGTTATCGTTGCATGTTTTGCTTCTAAATAATCAAATCATAAAACTAACATAATCCCGATGATGAGAATCTTACATGGTGCATAACATAATCGGGACAAACTTTAATAAACAAGATATTTCATGTGAATGGTCATAATTATATAGTCAGACTAGAAAGGATAATATCCATTGATTTTATGTGCTTTGGAGTCTGGTATCAATATTGTGTATGCGCCTATAAATAATTCGCAATATATACCTTTGAATCCAAGTTGCCTATTATTAACAGAATATCATGTATTTGATTGTTCAAGGGAACATGATACTTGCATGATGTCTTTGAATATCAGTAGACCAAATACAATAATTTTTTGCCATTTTTTGAGTTTTTAATATATGTTGTATGAAGCAACTATTTTGGCATGAGCTTGTCATGTTACATAGTGAACTTTCAATGTCTCGTATATTAACGGATTTATTCCGATTGAAAATTTTGGCATTGACATATAAATGATTAATTTGGTGATAAAGATATATACTCCATGAAATGCATGTATAACGTGGCCAGTTATTGTCTTAAGAATAGTGGTATCAAGCTGTATCAAAAAAAAAAACTACAATTATGAGGGTTCAAGTTATATTTAAATAGTGGGGGTTTAAAATTCTCTAGTTTTGTCTTGAATTCATATGGTTTTAGTCCAGCTTGAGGTTTGCATTTTCACAAGCAATAAATGGTATTGATAATACATGAAGAAAAGGTTACACTGTCACCAAGGAAAAATTATATACATGGATAATAGATTTAGTGGCTTGAAGTTGTGAAATATAAAGTTATTAGCCATATAATTCTCAACAATTCTATTCTCTTGACTTGTATTTTGTTAAAATTGTGAATATGAACTTTTGAGTTGAAAATGTGATATTGTACATTGAAAAATATGTATTCGAGTCAAAGGCCATCAATTTGGAGGCAACCAACAACTTTTGGATTTGTATTAAATTATTTCATGTTGTTTGCTATGTGGTTATCTTTGTATTTAATGCAAACTGGAATACTTAATTTTCATGCCAAACACAACTATAGTGAGACTATGCTTGGATGGAAACGCGGACAGTGGATGCTGACTAAGCTGGTAGTTATGAATTTTGAAACCCTTGAGATTTTTCATTATAAGGCTTGCATTACTTGCAAATTGAATTTTGAAATTAAAGCATAATAGTGCATTGACTATTCTATTTTTTGAATTTTCTTAATCTCTAATTTGAGTTGTGTAGATTAAAAAGTGAGGCATGATTTGGATAGAGTTGAATTACTTATGAAGTTTTCTTGCAAAAGAAAATTCATTGAGGATTATGAGAGTGGCGGGTTACTAGATTACCAGCCACTGAGAAGATTACAGAAATGATGGAAATCAATGTGGCTTTGCTTGATGTGAGCAAATATATGCCCACTCTACTTGCTCCTATTTAAAAAAAAATTTATATTCAAAGATTTTGAACTGGTTGTGAAATTGCTAAGTAATTTTAGATGTGTCTTGTTTATCTATGCACATGAAATCTAATGATGAGGTTTTAAGAATAAGTAATTGACTAAAGAATGCAATGCATTTTATTATTGCCTAATCGCATTCAAATTTAAAAGTTCATTACTTTAATGTGTACAATCTCATAGTTTTGAAGTATGCCTAAAAGACTTGTATATAAGTATTTTCTTGGTTTCGGTTTTCAACGTGATTGCCAAAAAAAAAAAAAAAAAAAAAATTGCTGTGCAAAAGTATAAGTCTTATGACATTATAGTTCAAACAATTGTAAACCAGTAGGCCATCAACTTGAATTCAACTGCAGTCGAGATACACTAAACACAATGCATGTATGACTTGGAGTCAAGTTCAATTTCCAAGTCTATAGACAGCCTCATTTTAAACAATGATGATCTCAAAATATATGAATGACTTTGCAACTATTTAGTTGTTGAATGTGTGTGATTTTGAAAAAAAAAAAGTCAAGTTTCTTGTTGATGTTAATGTGTGATTTGTACCCAATAAGATGGCTCTTATGCTTATGTACTACTTTGAGTTTATATCATTTTGAGTACCTAGAACACTATATCTGCACTGTCTTAACATATGAACTCCATAAGTAGTCTTGCATTAATAATTGTTAGAAATAGTGGGGGTATGTAATTACATGATAATATTGCATTCTTCAATTGAGTGCATGACTAAGACACGTTGAAGAATAGTTCGTGTAATTTGAAATACTATGTAGATAAATATCTAAATAGTATCTGCAGAATTGAATGAATCATTTGTTAATGCTTTACCACTGTGTGTTTATAAAAAAAAAAATGTCAATGTATTCTTTATGCTAATATTCGGTACTTTATTGGTTATCAATATAAATGTCATCTTTTATTAGATTGTTTTGTGGCATATACTCACAAGGTAATGTTGCCTAAAATTGTAATTGTTACCTCTGTTTTCAGTCTTAAATTAGTGAGTACCATTTTACAATTCCTTCTAGTTTGTTGAAAAAGTTCAAACTTGGGAGGATGTTAATTTTTGTGATAGTTAAAAGCTACTGAACAGTACTCCAGGCACTTGATATGGATTGGTTATGATAAATAGTGGGGGTGTCTAAATCCAATGGCTAATATAGAACGTGACTTTTAAATGCTATATGCATTTACTTTACCATCTTGGTACAGACTTTGAAACTTGATTGTGAGATTATCTTGCGAATTATATTATGAGTTTCTTATTCCTTGGTTTGAGTGTGCAGATTAGTGGTGACCAATAAATGATGCGTAATGCCAAGGTTTTAAAAACACGATGGTAATAGAAGTGGTGAAAAAAAAATAAAGGTGATATCATTTTATTACTCAATTTATGAGTATAACTTTTGGATTAATTTTGACTCTTATTTTGAGCTGTGCAGACTAGCACTCACTAAAAAGTATGATCTGATGTGAAGGTATTTGAAATATTTTCTTGGTATTTTTGCAAAAGCAAAATTAACCATGAAGATTTTGAGAATGGCTTCTAGTGCACTACTAGATTACTGCCCATTGAGATAAAATTGAAAAATTGAATATGAGCAAATATATGCCTATATTATTTGGCAAATATAAATGGATGAGAAATTTTCTCACCAAAGATTGGTTCAATGTATCTGAACCACTAAGAGAGATTATTTTAAAATAAATTCGGGGATATTATATCTTTGCTATTTTATTGTGTAAAATCTCAAGCTTGAGTCAAAGATATGATACACATCAAGGGGAATGGGACTTGAGGCCAAAATTTTAAATTGGAACCATCTATGAGGATACAACTACCTAGGGACTGGAGATTCCAAGAACTAGGTCAGAGACAAACGAATCATAGAATGGTTTGGGTGAAAAGCATGCATATATTAAAAAATTGTTAAATCCCTTCCCATGGTGTAGAGCATGCTCGTGATTCTATGACGAAGGAAAGGTTAAGATTTGATATAAATCTTTTAATGAGTTCTATAGTCCTTTATGGGTGGAATGCCTTAGTCATAGGGGTATTCTTGATAGACTCACCTATATGAGTGTGGAAGTAAAGGCAGCTTCCTATGAGAATTTGGCTAATTCTCTAAAGCACTCGTGAATCTGGGATAAAGCACAAGGCCATAATGTGCTGGCTTAAGAAGCTTGTTAATTAATATCTTGAATATCATGTGTGTGACATAATCTTACATATCTTAAAGTACTCTTAGTTTCAAGGCTATAGTCCACTTTGACTCTAATATGGGGATTATGGAAACACTAAATGAAGGTTTCAAGGCAATGCCACTTTCATTATGCCTGATGTTCTCACTTTGTCCAAATCTTTATTCTTCTCAAATTTTATTAAAATAAGTGGGGGAATGTTGGTGTATTTTAATAAAATCTTAATTTTTTCCTTGACCAAATCATTACAAGGAGTTATAATAATTTATTTGGAAGTTATTTGAATTATAATTGTGGGAGTTTCATTACAAGGAGTTATAATAATTTATTTGGGAGTTATGGGAATTATAATTGTGGGATTACAATGCATTTTTGAATGGAGTTATTATACAATTATTTGAAATAGAGTTACAAATGAATTATTTGTTTCAAATGAGGAATTAATTGAGTCTTTATAACCCATTCAAATGTGATTAATTTTTTAGGTTACAAATTCTACCAATTAACTACAATTTAATATGGAAAAACTGTTACACATTTTCAACCCCTTTTTCTTAAGGTTTTGTGGCCTATAAATAGTGAAATTCTTTGGAGAATTTGTGACACGTAATTCTCTTAACAAAAGATCATTCTAAATACTATTTTCCTCACACTCATTTATTTCTCCCTCATTCTATTTTCTTTGGGCAAAGTCAGATATTGGGAAGCTTTTGTTTCTCTTGGTTGTGCAGATCAAAGGGAAGCAACAACTATAGAGTTGGGCTGTTGTATCCTGGAGGCGGCGCGCTAGACCTTCTGCATCGGTTTAAAAAATACCGTAGGGGCGCGTATCGTCTTAAAGAGAGCGTTCTACGCGCCTCAGCCCTACCGAACTTTTTAGTAGCTGTCAATTCTAAAGTGGTCGGATTGAAGATCAGAAGTTGTTCATCCAATAATTTTAAGATCTAGTTCGCACATCAACCCATGCCAAAATAACTTTTGATTGTACAAATTATTTGCATTTATTAATGCAATATTGAGGTATGAGATTTTGTTAATTTCTTTGTTAAATTCTACTAGAGAAATTACTGTTACTTATATGATTAATTTGGTCTAGGACCAACAATTTGAGATCAAGGAACTTTGTTATCTTTTTTTTTTTTTCAAACTCCACCATTTTGACAGAATTGATTAACAATTTATGTTTTGAGCTCATGAGATTTGAATAATTTTAAAAGTCTCTATTTCTTGGGTTGGAATTATGTTATAGATGGTAATATTCCAACAGTGCAATTATGTGCTATATGATGACGGTCACTGATATCTTGGGTTGGAAATTTCAACCTGCTACTAAGATTGATTTTGCTAAATTAGTTTTGAGTTGTAGCAATATTCTTAATTTTACTAGGAGTCCTCTTGCATGGATTTGGAAAGTTGAACCAAGCATTTTCTTCGATTGTGTTCTCAAAACAGACTAGCCTCGAGAGAACTCCTGCGTTTTTTGCGGGCAAGGAGTCTAAACATATAAATTAGGAGGTGTCCTAAACTCCTTGTCTTTGGATGGCTACATCTTTTCCTGTCAATTCCCCTTCTTTTGGGTGGCTCAATTAGATTCCATTAGTTGGCTAAATTTTGGTTGTAAAAAATTCTCAACTGTTAAGCACTTTAATGTTCTTTGGTTTCCTCTTTTTCCCGTTGTCTGTTGGGTTCTATGGTATGATAGGAATAAATTTTTGTTTGATTGTAAGTAATAAAGATTTGCAAGTTTATATAACACAGGCCGTTTATTTTGAGTAGAGAAACCCAAAAAATCGTAAACATTGATTCGATCTGAACCGCAAATTTATGGTACTCGAATCGGTTTTAATATGTGTAGTTCGGGTAGCAGCAAATCGGATTAATAACGGAGTATGTCCTGTCGCAATTCTAAGGCTTTGAAAATCGTAGATACCTGACCCAATTCATACGTAAGGATGTACTTATAATTTTGTCCATTAAAACTAAAATTAATAGAGAAATATATAATCATCTTTCATCAAATATTTATATTTGAGATGATATACTTGACTATCTCAACAATATAAAAGTCTTAACTTGCTAATTATATAATATATTTAGCTTTTGTTGCTGAGAATAAGTGATATTTGCAGACATGTTTTTAACTATGAATATGCAAGTATTGATGGTTATGTGATCTTTCTTAACAAATAATGAATTATATTTACATAAAGTCTTTTAGGTGTTTACTTATTTTCTAATTCTCAATTATGAAAATATGATTTCTTTTTTAACTTTGGTACCGAGTCTAGTACCTTCGGGTCCGTGAACCGCTTTGTCAAATGCCCGGTCATTCGAGTACTCTATGACCGTGGACACAGTTATAGTTTAATTTTTTGTCGAACCAATAGAACTGGTTCGAGTTACAAATCTATTAGGCGGAAAGAACACCCGACCCGTGAAACATAATCACGGACTGATGCTGAATCCTCTTTACTCTTTGTTCATCGCTTAAGGCCCTTGTTAGTAGTTATATAAACTCAAGTCAAAGATTCCAGCAAACTAAAATCTCTTTTGAAAATAAAAACTAGCTATTGGTTTTGGGTTATAAGATTAATTTTTGGAGCATGCATATTGAACAGTTATGCTTGAATTTTCAACAAAAAGAGAAAAAAGCAAAATAAAGCTAACATAGATAACTAATTATAAATTATCATTCTCCTTTTCCTTTTCACTTCAAAATGAAAGAAACTATTGTCGTGATAATAAAAATTTCTCTTCAACTTTAACTTTTTCCTTTCTCTGTTTTTGGGCCCCTTATGTGCTCTTTTTCTCTCAAAAATTCCAACGAAGTCTTACTTTACGGAAAGCGAAAATTTTTTAAATTAAATAAAAAGGTCTAGGTGTAGGGTCCCTTTCTTAGTGGACAATGCCGACACTGGTGCTTCTTAGCTACAAAATGAGAGTGAAATAATTCATTCAAAAACCATAAAGTAATGAATAAAAAAAAAATTCTTTGCTTTTCCAAACCGAGATGCAACTTTCTCGTAAGTCCTACACTACTGTCACCACTACGTTGTTATTTGTTAATCTTTTCTTTTTTGCTCCTATTGTTTGTTGAATAATTGAATATTCCACAAAAGAAATACTTGCTAGATCCGGAGAAGGCGAGATTTGTTAATATTTCTCCTCATGCTGTACTAAAATTTGAGAGTGAAATTGAGGAAGTTCCTTGCATTATAAGAGATGGAGATGACCTCCACTTGCATAGATCCCCATCTAATTGAGCTCATATGTAAGTAGATATTAGTTATAATATTTTTTTGAAGGAATTTAAAATAGACGATGGGTACTAATGTTAAAAAGTATGCCTACATATCATGAGGTTTGGGAGTATTTTCTTAATCAAACTACTTGATTTGATACTTTGATCAAACTGCTTGAGCTCAGCCAGCCAATTAAGGCAGTTTTCGCTGCTAAAAAGTTGGTTTGCGAGATTCGTTTGTAGTTCTACCTAAGAGATAAATATAACACTATAAAAATCTTATCAGTTCATTAGCTGTGTATAATATTATTAAATTTAACCACAAGAGAATATGAAAATATTCTTCCAATGTATATCAATTAGCCCAAAATTGCTCAGGTCTCAAAACCTGAATATAGTTGCTCGCACGTAAAAAAGGGAGCAGGTTAGAATCATAAGGCGAGACTGGTTACGCATTGTGAATGAAATCTTCTCCCATCTAAAAACAAGAACCTCCGAATTAAAGGCTAAAGCTTGAATTAAAGAACAAGAAATGGGACCGTCCAGCAGCCATTCCTGACCAGAACAGTATCTGATCTCCATCAATCTATCGAATTCTGCACATTGACCCCCCGAACGTGGAAGAAAGACTAAGAGTTGAATTGATTTCTAATAGCTGTAATAATATATGCTTGTATTAGCATGCATTTCGGTTCTAACTCTTCAGCATTTAGTAAAATTGAAATTTGAATCTAGTAAATTATTTAAATATGTCACATTAAGTGTTAATGATAAGTGAATAGGTTATCATTTTTTTTAGAGTAAATTTTGTCAAAAAAATTCAGTGCTGCTTAATTAATACAAATGTTAATTTTTTGTTATCAAACGTATTTGAATATATTAAAATTTGAATCCATTAAATTTAAGTGTTGAATTGAATTATCAAATAAGACCTAATTCTCAATCAACTCGTGGAAGTTTTCTATATGAGTAATAAGAATTGATATCAAACATTTAAAAATATGGGTATGCCTTACCCATGAACCCTTAGTTAAAAAGCAAGGAAAGGGAGGGTTCTCTGGCCGTGTTTGACCAGAAGAACAACCAGTCTCCTTCTCTCTCATTATCCAAATGGACACCCTCAATGTTGAAGAAAGACAAATGAGAAGACTTTCAATTAATTTCCAATGGCCCAAGTAACACTGAAATGGGCATATATTTGTGTCTGGATAGGAAATTATTTCGGATAATATTTTTTAAAAAATTCTGTATCACTTTTTTGATATGAAAAGGTAATTGAAAAATATGCTTATGATACAAGTAGATAAATTAGTATAAATAATTAGCATGCATTTAAGTCCTGACTCTTGAAAAGAAGCACTGCTACTAATTAGTATAATTTTTTACTTCTTTAATCCAATCATTTTCTTTGACCATTGTATATTGTTAACATTAATGCATTCCGTAACATTAATTTTGAACTTTATCATTTTACTCTTTATATTTATTATGACTGTCAATGGGGTTGGGCCAGCCCGACCTTGGCGCGTTCAGCCCAAAAAAAGTCTGATGAACCCGACCTTTCACTGAGCCAATTTGAGTTTGAACCTAAAAATTATGCCCAAATTAAATATGAGTCAAATTTGGTCCTCATCAGGTTTAAACCCGATTTAGGCCCGATCCTTAAATTTGCTATATATATAATGATATAAATATATATATAATTAAATATCCAAATATATTATTACTAAATGCTAAATATATACTAATTATGAAACACAAAAATACATTTGAAGACTTCTCTACTAACTTTCTCGAGAGCCAATATTGATATTGCATAACTGAAATTTTAACTTTTCTTATTGGTTGAGCAAATTTTTTGGTTGATTTCTTTTTGGTTTAGAAACATAAATTTCGTTTGTATCATAAACATATTTTCTAACCCAACTTTTATATTCTCAATCACTTTTTTATCTCACATAAGAGTACATCACATCATAAAAAGTGCTATAATAATTATTTCAAATAATACTCTATTCATATTTCAAACATGGATGAATTAAAATACTCAACCCTTACTCCACATCTGCTATCAAAACAAGGCTACTTAATTACGAAGTTAAACAAATTAAACTGTGGATAGTCGATTTTTTCCTACTCATTGATTGCCTCGTGACAAGAAGTGGAATTATTGCAAAAACAGGGACTTACAATAATTGGAGAAGGGGCAGGAACGGTAACTGTTATTGCTGGTTCATGGTTAAGATTTGGTAAAAAAAAAAATGTAAAATTCAGATTGCATCTTATATAGTATTTTTCACACTATACATGAGACTTACAAAATTTTATTCTATAATTACATACTATTGAAAATAAATTACACCGTGTTATCCAGAGTAACACGTTGTGCATTTTACACAAAAACTTCACGCCCTGCCCCCGTCCGCAATAATTCTGGTCTGTGGAGTCGGGATCCCATTGTGTGGAAAGAGAATACAATAATTCCCAATAATTCTATGAAACCGACCCGCTACTTATCAAAGGTTCAGAAGCACTGAGCCCACCACTTGCATATGTCTGCTAATACAACTTATATTCCACTTTATATTCCTCACTATTATAAATGTATGATAGAGAGGGACTGATCCGTCTGGACCATTCTTGGTAGGGAATAATCCTACCTTTAATTTAGTTATTCTACATGCTTTGGACCGTAAAATCATCGGTGTCTCAAGTCACCTAAACTACTGCTGCTGTTATTGTGAATGAAAGTCGACTAAAACAGAGGCTTTTCCTCGTACGAACGAATCATTATCTTCTGTTAATGAGAAGCTAGCATACAGCTAGAGGTGGCAAAATGGACTGAATGGACGGGATTTGCTTGAGTTTGAGATGGAACCGAGTCATATGAGTTTGGATCCAATCTTATCAATATGTGTTTTGGGACTAATTTGGGAGGATCACTTTGGGATGGGTTTAGATTGATCCAGCCCAATACCCAAATTTATTTCTACATATTTTTTTTCCTTTAATTCATTTTTTATTTTTTGTTAAAAATTGATAACAAGGAAATCAAGGTTTTGTTAGTTTCTTTACAAGTAAAGATACAAAACATAAAATAAACATATTATCCATTTCCAATAGCTCTCATATAGATAAATCCTCTCATGCAAACTTAGTACTCTTCCTCTAGCAAGATTCCAAGAACCTACTCATGCTAATAGTCTTTCAAATTAGCCCCTTCATCCTGAAAACACACTAATGAATTTTTGAAGCACATGTCATTCAAGAGAATTAGCTATTCCACGTTACAAGTTTCTTCAGATGAACATACTTCCCAACATAGTCGAATAACGTCAATTTGCTAATTTAATTACAAACATTATAATCTAAAAAAAGATTAAAAAAAAACCGGAAAGCCAAACGAATTCGGGTTGGATCTTACATGGATCGAGAAAAAGAATCCGGATCTTTTTTTTTTTTTTTAGCTTAACGGCACATCTAGCCTAGCCTAGCCTACTCCTACTCCTAAGGGGAGGGGAAACCTACTCTATGGGATGGCCCAACTGAGTCGGGGGAACCTGATGGGGACTGAACCACTATCAGACCAGACGGTTGCACCACACACCCGTATGGATTTAGAACAAACCTCATATTAAGGGACATTAATGGGAGGCAAGGTTTGAACCCTTGACCTCCCATCCCATAATTAATGTGGTGGCCAACTCCATTAAAGGAAGTTGGTTAAAGAATCCGGATCTAAAGCTAAGGTTTTTGGCGGTGGATGAGAGAAATCGGTGATGCTAACAGGGAAGGGTCCGATCGGAGGGTCCGAAAAGAGGTAGAATAGGATACGGATTACAGAGTCGCGAGGAAAATGGAAAATCTGATCTGGACATGGAATCTGGGGAAATTTTGGGTATACCCAGTGGGTAGGTTGGTAAAATGGATGGGTCAACGCAGGAGTTGCAAGGTAGTCTTGAGCTAACCGTGGGTTCTGGGTCTGGCTTGGTTATTTGTCAAGTTTCTTCAGATGAACATACTTCCCAAATTGCTTTGTCAATTTTTTGGGGAGATATTTGGAACAAGTATTTCCCAAAATTTCTCATTAATTAATGGATACAATTGAAATATGTTCCATTTTAAATCCAATATCAAATTACAATACTCTTTCCGCCCAAAGTCCCTTTGTGCATGGGTAGCCCATTGGAAATTGGGACAAATTGTCACCTCTGCATACAGCTCTATGTTATTCCTAAACTTGCACGAATAGTGTGTGAAACCATACTATTTTGAAAGAATTAACAACTTTAGAGTGCAAAACTGTAGAATTAACTACTTTGTTTTGGCAGTTCAAGCTTTCAAGGCCTGGCTCAGTTGTACTTATTTATATTCAACTGAAAGAATCCATTAAACTAAAACCTCTAATGTCATTTTACTTTTTCCATAGCAACAAAAATGAAAATTGTTATGTCATAGAATTTATGTATGTAATAATAGGATGTGGCTATATGGAGTAACAAAGCTTAAATTTTTCAAAGAAACATTCAATTTATAAAGATTAAAGTAAAACAAGTCTGAATTGAGCAATTGGTTAAATTTTTACGCTTTTTTCAGTATAGGTGCTCCTTCTCAACCCCAATATGAGTATGAAATAGTCCAAAAAATAATAAACTTGTCAATGAAAACTTCTTTACTCTACTAAACACAATATGATTTTATGATAATTCCAACATTTTGTCTTTTGCCTTGCTGATCTTTTGTTTCTTGCTCTGTTTGTTTGTTAAACAATTGAGTATCTAATTTCTTTTCTTCACTACCCTACAAAAAACAATATAAAATAAAATGAAAGAAGAGTAAATTTGAGGGAAGAAAGACTTGTTGGCCCTGGGGTGAGATTTGTTTCTCCTTTACCTGCACTAATATTTGAGAGTGATATTGAGGAAAATCCCTGCATAAGAGTAGACAAGTATTTGAGGATGAGATCCTTCGAATTTTTTTCAGAGTTGCAAAAAAGGCCATCCATGTTGAAAGAGTACAAAATTAATGTGTTTGTAATACAACACTGGTTATCGAAATGACCCCAATAGAAAATGTTTCAAGAATGCATTTCTCTGTGATCATGAGAGATGGTCATATCAAATTTCCCCAATAAAATGTTGATGACAGAGTCAACTAATTTTTATTAATTTCCATTTGTAATTAGTTCAAGATAAATTTGGATTTTGGGTGAAGCCAATTTAACCCAATACGTGCCTAGCTCCAATTCCACCTAGTTGAATAATTGATTTTATCAACTTCCTTTTGTAATTAGACATGAGCAAATGATATTGCTGATGACCCACGATTTATTTTCACACTAACTTTTGCTAACGTGACAAAATTGTACTCCGTAGTATCTTTTAAATCCTCAGATGCCCAACACCTAGTTGTAGTATTATCATTGTCTGGGGTCCATCTTGAAATCAGCCAATTCCACCTGGTTGTATCATTGATTATCTCAATACTCTTCATAAGAAAAGCAAAGAAGTAAATTTCAGGAAAGAAATGCTCGCTGGCTCTGCAGCTAATGAGATTTGCTTCTCTCTTAAAATTTGAGACGAAAATCCCTGCATAAGAGATGGTCTCCACTTGCAGCATCGATCGGGTCTTACTTGATCTAGAGTTGCTGGTCCCGAACAGCTTCCGATACCGGCATGTTCCTTGCCGTGATCGTGTTCGTGATGCAATCAAACGCATGAAATTTCTCAAAACATTTGTTATGTATGCAAGAAAGTGGAGCCAAAGCAATGATTTGTACTTGCAATCTGACGATGTAGTGCAGAAGGTGAGTCTTCCATCTTTCTTATCTTGCGTTGAAGACACCTTTCACAAATACGAGGAGGACATTCACTCTCTTTCCCTTAGATCAAAAGCGGGTAAAAGATTACTTAAGCCAGAAATTCAGAAACAGATCGAATTACTTGAGCAAGAAATCAAATTACTTAAGCAAGAAATCATCCAAATTTACTTTGCTTTGGCAAGCAGCAGGTCATTGCAATCAAATTCTTGGATGACAGATGATGAACTAATGAAATTCATAGACGTCATCCTACAAAATCTAGCAGATTTGACAAATGGCTATATGCATCGCAAAATTAGTGAATCATCTATTTATGCTGCTTTGAGTTCCCTTGAAGCAAAGCTAACATTCTTCAAAAGCTTCATTCCCTTTGGCAAATTGCGAGGAACTGTAGATATTCCTGCCTTGCTGTTGGCTCACTTTGAAGTGGTGGCTTTGAACACAGCACGCCTCTCTTACATGTGTTCTTTTTCGGAAGATGAGGATCTGCACAATCCTGAGTTCTGCTCCATGATATATGAACAACAACAGAAAATCACACCTGTTGATTTTCAAGTCTACGAGATTTATATGGACGTTCTTAGAGCTACAAGATCCTCAAAATCATTGCATGATAGAATGAGGGATAAGCAGATATTGAACAACTTCAATGATTCTCTGATAAGTCGTCTCTGGGAGTTGTTATGCTGCAGCTCTAGCTTTGTGGATTCTATGAAAGATGAGATGCCAATACTCTATGCAGGACTGAGGTTTTTGAGAAGCATTTTAAGGGAGCAGCAGGAGAAGATGAATGAGCAAAACGAAAAAATTGGTGCTCTTCTTTGTGAGGCAGGCATTATAATTTGCTCGCCTTCTCTAAACAGAGTGAAGGAAGGAGAAGTTAGCTTCTTAGAATCCACAGAGGTCCTTGATTGTTGTGATATGCTGGCTAATACCAACACCCATCTCAAGCATTTTAAGGATCAGATCAGTGGCTCAAGCGTTATTGAAAGTCTTCCTTCCTTTCATAGCTTAAGAGCACCAGAAGTTAGCAAGACTTCCACCCACATGCTATCAAAAGGTAAAATGCCAATAGCCCATGAAGTCATGGTTGGTCTTGATGATGAGGCAGAAAAAGTAATTGAACGACTTGTAAGCGGATCAAAACAGGTGGAAATTGTTCCCATTGTGGGAATGGCTGGGCTTGGTAAGACAACTTTAGCCAAAAAAGTTTACAATGATAGTTCAGTAATCTATAACTTCCACATTCGTCTTTGGTGTATAGTTTCTCAAGCCTATAACATGCAAAATGTGTTACTTCAAATTTTACACTCTGATGGCAAACATTCGAGGATGGATGATGAGTTTCAAAATCTGGATGAACATGCGTTGCTTCAAAAGCTCTACCAAAAGCTGAAGGGGAATCGGTATCTTGTTGTTTTTGATGATGTCTGGGACATTGAAGTATGGAATGAGCTGGGAATTTCATTCCCGGATGACAAGAAAGGAAGTAGAATCATCTTCACAAGTCGATCTTCTAATGTGGCTTCACAGGTTGAATATGGGGGGAAACCTCACAATCTTCGCCCACTCAGTGAGAAAGAAAGTTGGGAATTACTGCAGAAGAAGGTTTTTGGAAAAGAAGATTGTCCTCAAGCATTTCATGGATTGGGAATGGAGATCGCCAAAAAGTGCAAAGGATTGCCACTTTCAATTGTTGTTGCAGCTGGAGTCCTAGCAACTATAGAGCATGATATTTGTGTTTGGGAAGGATTTGCTGAAAGTTTAAGTTCAACCACGGTGTCTGATGCAGAACAATGCAAAAAGTCGATGGAGCTCAGTTATGAGCATTTACCATATCACTTGAAGGCCTGCTTGCTGTATTTTGCTGCATTTCGAGAGGATGAAAAAATTTGTGCCATGAAGTTGATGTGTCTCTGGATTGCAGAAGGGTTTGTGGAAAAAATTGAAGGAGAGAGACTGGAGGACATTGCAGAAGAATATTTGATGGACCTAATTGGTCGAAACCTAGTTATGGTAAGTGAAAACAGATCCATTGGAGGAGTCAAAACTTGTTACATTCACGATTTGATATTTGAGTTCTGTAAGGGTGAGGCGAAAGAAAAGAAATTTCTTCAGGTCCTGCGAGGATATGATGAGCTTTCTATCTTTAATGAACCTCCCAACCTACCTCGGTTGTCCATTTGCTCCAGTGAAGAGGATTTTATAAAGTCAAAGCTATTTTGTCCATATTTAGGTACTCTGGTATTCTTTGATGCTACTCCAGGACGTAATAAGTTTAAGTTGCTTAATATCTCCTTCCTTTTTTGCATCTACAAACATCTTAAAGTTCTGAATTTAGAGGGCATTAACCTAAGGCTGAAGGAACTCCCAACTGAAGTCGAATCACTTCTTTGTTTGAGGTACTTAGCCCTTACAGCTTGGAAAATGAAATTCATTCCCCCATCTATAGCCAATCTCTCACATTTGGAAACCTTTCGTCTAAAATCTGGTGAGAAGATTTCATTGCCAGACTGTATCTGGAACATGAAGAAGTTGAGGCATGTACATGTAAGGCGTGTTTGTCTTCCTTCCAATAAAAACGTTGTGGAAATTCTCTGCACCCTACACAATTTAGACACACTCTCTACTCTGTGTCTTTTTCGTCGAGGGGAAGAGAACATATTGAGAAGGATTCCCAATATTCGCCAACTTAAAATTTTCAATTGTTGGGGAAAAAGAAGAGTGTGCTGCGACATGAGTCGACTAGAATGCCTAGAATCACTCACCTTAGGGGGCTACAACTTCTCAGGTTCACGGGAACATGTTGGGCTTTCTTTTCCCAAGAATTTGAAAAAGTTGTGTCTTTCCAACCTGGGTCTATCCTGTCGAAAAATGTCATTGATTGAACAATTACCCAATCTTGAAGTCCTCAAATTAAGACAGCGGTCAATGGACGGCCAAAAATGGGAGATGATGGAAGGAGGATTCCCTAAACTCAGGGTCTTGACGTTGGAAGATGTAGAGGTTGTGGAGTGGATAGAGACAGACCTTGACAGTGATGATTACTTCCCGTGCCTTCAGCAATTAAAACTCCACAGAATTTCTTATTTGGAAATGATGCCTGCTTGTTTAGGGCGTATACCAACTCTTGAAACCATTAAGATGAATGTTTGTGGAGATGGTGTCAAATCTTTAGTATGGGAAATTGCAGAAGAACAGAAAAATTATGGAAATGAGAATCTGAAGATCATTTATGGAAAATATTGAAGGGCATCAGCGGGTACAATATCAGGTAATTTTTTTTGTCATTACCATTAATTGGCTTGCAGAAATAATCTATATTTAGCTTTTGGTAGTTTTTTTTGGTAATGCAGGCATGAAATTGATGAGCAAACAACTAATTATTGCTCTATTTTTTTCTTAATGATATCATCAGGGAGTGCTACGGTAGTGCTCATCTGTGTGGTTTGGCTTTCTTTGGTGCTTTTGTAGAAGATTTGAGGTAACAGTAGGCTCTTTTCTTGTCAAGATATGGTGGAAACAATGAATGAGGTTTGTACACCATTCACAATTTTATCAATCTGCATGGCAGCATAAAGGCCATGCAGATAATTTGCTGTTGGCGTATTTTGTGTAATTTCGTTTTGCTGAATTTAGTAATGGTTGTGTGTTATTTCTTTTCAAACATGTGTGAATTTGCTGAATTGGGAGAGTGTACGAAGATACTACGCAAATGGTTGGCCTTTTGCTCTCAAGAAACTCTGTTATCTTTTTTCATTTTTTTTTTCTATTTGAGGTAGAAATTCCATCATTTTGACAGAATTGATTAACAATTTATATTTGGACTCACGATTCTTGGAAGAATAAGACAGCCCAATTTGGGAATTAACAACATACTTTTGATCTACAAATTCATGTCAAAATGAAACCTATATGATCTTCTCTTTTCTGCTCAAAACAGGTTTAAGATAAAAGTTGCAATTGGGATCGCAAAAGGCATTGCGTGGCTTGATCAGGATAGAGTAGTACTCCGTCGTAGAATTGGTTGAAGATGTATGCTCAATCTTAATTTTGAATCCAGGATATCCAACTTTGAAATTTGCTAAATTTTCAGAATCATATTTTACTTCTTCAAGTTAAAGAATTTTGGCAAGGATTAATCTTTCCTACACTGACAGTGTATACACTATCAGCATTAGATGAATGACAACTATGCAAAATTTGAATTTGAAATTCAACTTTTGCACACATGTCATGAATCCAACGATGATAGTGTATACACCGTCAGTGTAGGAAAGATTTACTCTTTGTATGGACTTAGGTTCCTTTAAGAAAGATGTCTGCAACTTGATTTCCTGCTGCTTGAGCTATTTGCTGGAAAGGACGTTAGTAAAAATAATTAATTCTCCAAAGAGCTTCAAAGGTCATATGATTGTATGGATATTTAATCTTCTATTTTTGAATTCCACACTATAAAATATCCAAATTGTAGAGTAGGTCGATGCCTATATTTATTTGTAGGCTATGACAAGTGAACCTAGACAACTAATACAATGAATTTTGGGCTAATTAACATAGAATCAAATGAAAAAAAAATGAGATTTGAATAATTTTAAAAGCCTCTGCTTGTCAAGCTATGCTAATAGATGGTCGTATTCCAACCGTGCAATTACTCTGCTATATGATGACGGTTCAACTAAGTTGATACTTTTAGTGCTGGAGGGTATTGATAATGTACTTATCAAAGTCAATAAATTATAAGCTCAGAATCCAAAATAATTTTTTCTAAAAAATATATATAATCTTTTAGTTTAATAGCAGATTTTATTTCCTCTAAATCTTGCAGCAGAAAACATATAGTATCTATGTTCTGCTTGCTTGTCATCATAATCCCAATTAACTATATATGCTACTCAGCATTATGCTTAAAAAACCGAACTGAAAGGTAAAAATTTCATTGTCACTTATCAAGTTGAGGTCAATTTGGAAACTAATAGGACTTTTTGTGTAGTACTCTTCATGTACCATGAATTTATAGTAGCATTATTCTACAAGGATCACCTTGAGTCTACTTCACACTATAACTTTAGAAGGTAAAGCATATAATCTAATTTTTTTCAACAATAGTTGTTCAAGGTAACTTGTTACATCCATAGTTAGCTTCATTACATACTTGGCCATGGGACTAAGTTCCTTTCCATTGCATTGCAAAAAAATTCTCTCCATTACACCCTAATAAAATAAATTTAAAAGTTATTTTTGAAAATCAACACTATTCATAATGTATTTCATCACTCGTATTAGTTACACACAAAATTTTGTATAAATTTGATTAAGTTTTCTTGCTAATTAATCATTACACATTTTGTTATAATTTGGACTCATTTTTCACCATTCAAATGTTTAGTGTAAATTGAATGCGAAAGTATAAGCAAGAGTACCATTTCTTAATATGTTAATCTAGAGATGAGAAGTGGAGAGAACAATGGAGAGGAATTCAATGGAGTGGATATTAACCCCTTGGCTATGGCCTAGAAAAATGATAATCGTATACTTGTTTCCTTGTTTAGACTAGCTTTTTTTGATGAGAATGATGGATAAATATGTTAATGGGGTTACCAAGGGAAGGCATTGACAGGTTGTGAGCCAATCAAAAATAAAATATCTACTCTGAAAAATAAGAGTTTGTATGCAATGGTAATTAGAATCATCTCAATAGAGATTGGATTGATTTATTTCCTTTCAAAGCAATGAATAAAAGGGGTGATCTTGGAGATTAAACTAACTAATTAGTTTAAATACAAAATAAACATACGAAAATTAACCAAGATTAAATTAACAATGATGGAGCTCCAGCAACAGTCAAAAATAGTTCATGCAATTGATTCTTGATACAAAGATAATTCAAATATTCGTGAATAAAGTGGTTATAATTGTCAACAAACTCTAACGACCAACCTTTCATTATTTTGTCGACCATTAACAATTTTTTATAGGATTTAATCTTTTAAGAGTATTAAAGATTAGAAAACTCCAATTCCAATCAACAAATATGTTACGAGGGTTCGTTTAAATTAGATTGTATATTTCCTTGACAAAAAGCCAATCATGCCAGTTGCCACAAATATTAAAATAGTCAAATAATTATAGATTTAATTGTCTCAATTGGCAATAAACTATTGTGAATAATCATATATTGTGTACCTATTTAATCACACACGGTAATCATTACAGGCATAATACAGGAAATATACAAATAAATAAACAAAAAATAAAAATAAATTAGATCTCACAATTGTCGTGAACCAATTCTTCAATTATTCTTTGACTACCAAAGTACGATTAACCACACCCCGTGGAGAAAGTACGCTAAAGAGAAAAAATATCGGCGTTTTTGTGTCTTGGGAGAAGAGGAAAGAAAAACTAGCTACTCTAATCCTCTTCTTTAAATGAGAGTAAGAGTTGAGAATATATCGATCTTTCTATTCAAAAAAATGTTGCTCCTAACAAAAGAATTATCTCTTCTCTAATAAAACCTTCCAGAAATAAATTATTCTCCTACATAAAGTTGGAATAAAAATCCTTACTAATTATCCATCCAAATGTGATTCCCAAAGAAAATAGGACTCTTGGTTTTTTGCCATAGTTGTAGAGAATCAATGGATCATCTACTTTAATTGCTGAAATTAATCTAGAGTTCCACAGCTTCTGAATATCGCAAGTATTTTAACACACGCCCATGCTTTAAAGTAAATAACCTCCACAGCAACTCTTTTTAGCCCTTTTTCATTCCATAATCCTATGACACCATCAAAACACAAAACATAAGTAGAATCCACAAAGTAAAACAATAATATATTAAATCAAAGGGAAAATTGACATAAATTGTATTTTAATTTAGCACACTAGCTATCAAGCATTCATCAATCTACAACGAGAAAAGAGAAGGAAAAGGAAAAGGATGCAATCAAAACAAACAACAGGTGCTTGGATCCATCTAATTCCACTATTTAAAGAAAAAGGAAAAACAAAACTAAAATTAAAAAGGCTCACTAAGAATTCTAAATAGAGAGGAAAATTCTCACTAGATAATTATAGGAGAGGCTAAAACTAACACTAGAAAATCCTAAAATAGACTTATTATTTAAAAAAAAAAAAGAAATAAAGCCATTGGAAGGAGAGAGATCAAGAGAACAATTAGTCTCCTTCGCGAAGAGAAAGATGTTCTGTTTGACAACTAATACAATAAATCAAAAAAAAAAAGAAAAAGAAGAAGAGATTTGAATTTTAAATCCTTAGTCTTTCAAGCTATACTAATAGATTGTAATATTCCATGGCGGTTTAACTAAGTTGATACTCTTAGTGGTGGAGAGTTTTGAATAATTTACATATCAAAGTCAATAAGTTAGAAGTTTAGAATCCAAAACAATCTCTCTTTTTTTTTTTTTTTAAATTCATATAGTCTTTTAGTTTAATTTTGGTGATTTGACTCCCATCATATAGTATGATTTGGATAGTTAAAGTACTAATTTACAGTATAGCATTAGAATCTAAGGCTAGCATTAGAATTTTGCTTGTTCAAGATAACTTGTCCCGTCTGTAATTAGCTTGATTACATACTTGACTAAGGCCTTAGAAGATTGCATTTCAGTTGGTCTTGTTACAAAGGACCATTTTTTATTTTTTTGACATTTTAGTTTAAATTATGAGAGGGTTATGTTTGTATGTGTGTCTATATATATATATATATATATATATATATAAGTTTTAAAATCATAAGAGAGTTATGTAGAAATACTTTAAATTACAAGAAGAAAAGTGTAATTTACCCATAAAATTAGTGCTGTGTTATTCTAAATTATTTTTCTCTTTCTAAACCCGAGAACAAATTTTAATTGAATAAAACTCGAATGATCTTTTGCCAACATCAGGCCTGAAATAAGGAAACATGTATAACCAAAAAAAAGAGGAGTTCGAAAAGGTGTTCAAAATTGTCCTGAATGCCCCCAAAATTGTCCTTAGGATACGAACCTAAGGCTAAATCACAAGCCCGCATGTTCCTACCGAACTTTATGCAGTTATCGACGTTTGAAGTTTACTGACTTGTGCGACGGTGAGGCCCATATTGCCGCAACTTGTCCCACATCTGTTACTCTCTAAATTAGTACGCGTATTTCTCTACTTTCTAAATCGGGTAGCCATTGAATTTTAAATTGCTAACGCCGAAACCAAAAATTTCTAACACAGCTTTGTTTGGATAGAGTATTATTTCAAATAATTATTTAAAATAATTACTGTAGTACTTTCTGTAATGTGATGTATTCGAGATAAAAAAGAGGTTAAAAATATAAAAAGGTAAATTGAAAATTATGTTTATGATACAAGCAAAAAAAAATTTTAAAAAAATTGGCTATCCAAACAAATTGTCGACGTGTCTTGCACCTTACTCTGTTTGTGCGTTGAATAATTGAATACTTGCTAGCTCCCTACAAGATGAGGTTTGGTTCTTCTTTAGCTGCACTAAATTAAGAGAGTGAAATTGAGGAAGATCCCTGCAAAAGAGATGGAGATGGCCTCCACTTGAGTCAATTGCAATTAGGATTAAGGTAAATTTGGGATTCCAATGGAGTGACAATGCTTCCGTAGAGTAGTATAAATTGGTAAAGTTAAAGATCTAAGAGATAAAAATAGGAGCCATTCGTAAAATGCTTTGGTAGCCATTTAGGTGGGGAGTTAGGATTCTCTCCATTGGATTTCTCTCTATTGTTCTCTTCATTTGTTTATGTCTAAAATTTTATAACTCAATAAATTCATCCGATTATGTCATCCATTTTTTATATCTATATCAACATATTAAAAATGATCCTCTTTTACAAATACTTTAGCATTCAACTTGCACAAAACTTATGAATGGTGAAAAATGAGTTAAAATTATAACAAAGTTTGTAATGATTAATCCAAGGGCAAAACTTAGTTAATTTCATATGAAGTTTTATGTACAATTAATACAAGTAATGAAAGATATTATGAACGGGATTGATTTTTAAAAATAAGTTTTAAATTCATTTTTAGGTGGGGGAGCTCAAATTCATCTCATTTTTAGGTGTTGCATATATTTAGGTCGCTATGTATTTAACCAAAGTTGATTTTGGCTACGGAATTCTAGGTCATGGATAGTCATCTAATTTAAGCAGTCAAGAGGTTAGCATTTAATCTAGCTCGTGTATGATATTTTTAAGCTAATCAAAGATGAAGCCAATAATACAATTGCCATTGCACCGTGGTTCATGACAAAATGTGCCAAAATTTGCTAGAACTTTGGCTGCCAATTCCATTTGGGACGATGCAACAAGGCCTACAAAAATTCCTTAAAATTTTGGACTTGGATCAAATGTATGTATATCTCATTCCTGTCTCATCTTCCTCACCTTACTATCTCCAACATTGTTGGTGAAACTAGCCCTTTCATGGCCGAGCTCAAAACTTGTGCATGTCATTTCAACAAAGAAACTGCTAAGGCCCTCAGCAGATGCATACCAGGGTTGAAGAAATCGATAGAGGCTACGATGATGGTAAATATGATGAACCCTACAATCGCATCCGTAAGCTAGGATGGATAAGGTGTGATACCTAAATCCTTCATTTGGGTAGGGTGTGATGAATTCTGGCATCCTTACGAGAATAAGGTTCAAACTATTAACCTACGTGGAATGGGACTAAAAGGTGAGTTTCCTAGAGGCCTAGCCAATTGCTCAGCTTTAACGGCTATAGACCTTTCAACAAATAGTCTCTATGGAACCATTCCTTCTGATTTATCACGTATTGTCCGATTTGCTCCAAATCTTAACCTTTCTTTCAACAATTTTTCGGGTGAAATTCCTGTAAATCTTGCAAATTGTTGATTTCTAAATGCCCTACAGCTCAGCAACAACCAATTAACAGGTCAAATTCCTCCAGAAATTGGCCTATTAGATCGCTTGAAGATTTTTAATGTTGCCAACAACCTTTTATCTGGCCCAGTCCCTATTTTTATTAGCGCAACTATACCTTCTGAAAGCTATGCAAATAATTTGGGGCTTTGTGGTGGTCCATTAGAGCCTTGTAAGTCTAATTCAGAAACAAAGAAACAGGACAAAATCCTCTTCACAAGTGGTTTTGTGGTTGGATGGGTACTTTCTACCATCTTGGCTCTAGTTCTTAACTTGTTTATTGTGCCTATCCTGAGTGCAAGAAAACTAAAGAGCAAGAATGAGAAAAAACAAAAGACTACAGCTTCTCAAGGACCACGACTTTTAACTTCGAATGGGAGAATCCAAGACTCTAAGGTAACTTCATTCCTTATAACCAAATTGAGTACATAAGCTTGTGTAAAGATCCGTACTATTTCCAATTCTATCGCACTCCTTGTTCCAAGAAATAAAATATTCTTTGATCAAGAAAGAAGATTCCTTTTTTTTTTTTTTGTGGGTAAAACGTAAAAGGTTTGATCATTTAATTCATTCAAGTTTTAGTATAAACTTGCTAGCACACAGTTTTGTTTTACTATAGACAGACAATGAACTTTAAGTTACACCGGTGTATATATGGATTAAATTGAACATCATATGTCTAGTTTTGTTTTCTTTTTTTGGTTATGATTAAGCAGCTAACTGTTTTCTTTCTTTTACCACTTCATGAGTGCTCTCCATTTTTCAGATCATATTTATAACAAAATTTTTTCGGCATAAGTGAAGCTCCTTAAGGAGTATATATTTTGCAGCAATACTTTGTGCTCTAATGATAGATTATGGCACTGGAAAAACATGTAACAAGAATGAGTTTCGAAGAACTCGGCAAGGCAACCGATGATTTCCACTGTATGAATATAATTGGAACGGGGAAACTGGGGACAATGTACAAGGCAATACTCCAAAATGGTTGGTTTCTTGCCGTCAAGAAACTCCATAACTCATATGATTTCGATCAAGAATTTATGTCTGAGCTCATGACTGTTGGAAGGATGAGACATTGCAATTTCGTACCACTCATAGACTTCTGCTATGAAATTAACAGCAGACTTTTAGTCTATAAATACATGTCGAACGGAAACCTCCATGATCTCCTCTTTTCTGCTCAAAACGGCAAGGTCAAGTGCATAGAATGGCCTGTGAGGGTGAAAATAGCAGTTGGGATTGCGAGAGGACTTGCATGGCTTCATCAGGTTGGAGTAGTCCATAGCAGCATTTGTTCAAGATGCATATTGCTTGATCATGGTTGTGAACCCAAGATATCCAACTTTGGAAGTGCAAAACTTTTGAAATCGAACTTTACTTCTTCGAGTTGGAGAACTGTGGTAGACAATGAAGTATGGGAGTCGGGTTCGTTTAAGAAGGATGTCTATGAGTTTGGAGTTGTGCTTCTTGAGTTAATTGCTGAAAAGGAATTTAGCCAAATGAATGGTTATCTGAAGAGTTTTGAAGGTCTTGATATGGTCGAATGGACATTTCAGAACTCCAAACCATGCGATTCGGATGAGATTAGGCAAGTATCTGAAAATGAGATCCTTGAGTTTGTTAGAGTTGCAGTTGACTGCATTCAATCTAATCCGGCAAGAAGGCCATCCATGCTAGAAGTGTACAAAACATTGAGCAAAATCACTGGGAGATCTGAACTTGGAAATGATTAATTTGGCTCTCTATGGGTAGATGATTTTTTTGTTTTGAACTTCAAAATTCATAGTATTGTAAGATCCACCAAATAAACTCCAATGTACTTGTGATTGCTAGGGAAACTAATACCCAGGTATAGTGTATCACTCTAATCCTAAGGTAAAAGCAAATAACATGGAGTGTTTTTGGATAGGAAATTATTTGAAATAATATTTTGAAAAAACATTGTAACATTTCTTGTCATACGATGTATGTGAGATTAAAAAATAGTTAAATGATTAAAAAAAAATGTGTTGACTACGATACAATCAAATAATTTTTTTCGCTGATAAAATAATATCTATGGTTGCTGAAGTACTCAAAACACAAAATATTTCAATTTGCTTTCAAGTAAAAAGTGTAATGTAAGCAATAATGTCAACAGAGTCAATACGCGAATTGGAAATTAAAAGGAAGAAAAAATTTACATCTTTAGGTCGCTTTCTTGACTGGCTTTCATCTTTTTTTAGCCTATCACAAAGAGTTAACCAGACTAATGACAGAGAATGTGACGGCACTAGTGCATGAAATCGCCATTACAAGCCGAGATGAGACAGTCAAGTGACTTGTGTGTAATGTAATTTGAAGGACTTGTTCAAACTAGATTAATGGGCATCCATACTTCTCGTGGCATCAAGATACATTGAAATTAAATTGGAAGTACAATAATTACTATCTATCTATACGAAAGCATGCTATGTGGGGATTGGGATAGTTACGTTAATTTGAATCTTCCTTTCATACCGTGGAAATGCTTGTGAAATATGCAATTAATGTTGTCATGAATCCATAACAATGAGGCTATAAATCTTATTTTGGACACTTACACTATAAATGCATTCCTATTTTGGTCCTTAAATTTAAATTTTGGATGCTTTACTTCCTTTAAGTATGAAATTTATTCACTTTACTTCGTAAACTTTATTTTTAGACACTGTATCCCTTCAAATATCAGCTCCATTCCATAGAATTGTCAAAACTAATGGTAAGTGATGCTCAACGTTCAAGACTAATGGTAAGTGATGCTCAACGTTCAAGAATTAAAATGGGAAGGAGTTCACGTTTTAAGGGGGGCAAACTATCCAGAAATAAAGTTTAAGGAATAAAGTGGGATGAGTTTTATGCTTAAAAGGGTAAAGTGTCAAAAAGTGAAGTTTAAGGTATAATATGAAAGTACTTCTAACCTTCAAGGGACCAAAACAAAATTTAACCAAAGAATTGCCTCCCATTGCAGAAAAGTATTGGCTATATACAAAACTTAGGCCTATTTTCTGACCCGATCAAATATTTTCCGTTACTTCCGGTGTTTGGTTAGAAATAATTCATGAGTTTAAGATTGAATTATATTGTCCCTCCATCTGGAGAAAGATGCATCAACACATGTATAATAGTATGACCATATTCTTTTATGTAAATAATGTCCAAATAGAAATCAAAATTTAAAATGTACGTATTACTCGTGAAGCTAGTATTTTTTTTTTATTTTTGCCGCAAAAATAGAATTCCTATAACCTAATCTAGTCTAATCTAAGGAAAGGAGAAGGGCTATAACCTAATTAGAGGGACTAGATATGAGCAGAGACTCCATAAAAGGTCAATTAAAACCGCCTCATATAATGGCAACTTAGTGGTGACCACCAGGCCAAAGCCTAATGGCTGTGAAGCCGGTATTAAAGAGCTTGAAAAGAGACCATTCTGTGGCCGTGGTTGACCCGAACGAATGGACCCTCCTTGAACGTGGAAGAAAGATTAAATATTAGACTTGAAATAATTTTCAATAGCCCAAGTAAGACTATAAGGGCATAGACTTTGTCAGTCATGACACTTGAAAAAGTACGATTATTAATTAGGAGACTTCTCTGCTTCTCTAGTCCCAGGCTTTTCTGCAAAAATTGAATCTGCAAAAATTGAATATCATTCTCCTTATTTGTAAGAGTAACTGGCTGACACTATTTGTTTCATTTTTGCAGGACTGCGGGTTGGGGTTCTATGCAATTGGCACATGAATGATTAAAAAAAAACTGATGGTTGAATAAGTTTAATTTGAGGATGAACGAGATTATTGTAGGACAACTTTCGACCGATAACAAAATTGTTGTGTTTTATCATGTTGTTATCTTAGTATCCTATATTTGTGTATGGTGCTTACATTGTAGAAGCCAATTATCTATCTAATTCGACTACTTCAACGGTTGAAGCCCTGATTCTATTTTCTTTGTCGCGTGCGTTTACTTTAACACTCATGGTCATTAATGTTGGAGAATAATAGTCATGATTATTAACCTCGTTGGTCAAATTTTGGTGGTTTGGGACTTGAATGTGAATAAGAAAGAAAACAACCGAAGAAAATTGGAGAGCTAACTTAAACATGTATTGTTTATTTTTCCACTTAGGGGGTGTCCCAACCTTTTTTGGCCAGACTAATCCCCCTAAGGCCAGCAGAACCCTGCCCAAGGATGCCAGCAATTTTACCACAATGGGAGTCGAACATGGGATCTTACCGTAAAAACGGACTTAGCAGTACCGGCCAAGCTGCCCGTGGGGGGCAAAACTTAAACATGTTCTTGCTGAAGAAAAAAAATACAAAACTAACCAACTAAACATGAATGCTACAAATGTTATTATTGTGATAAAAAAAAACTAAATATGAATGCTAATAGTATTGCCCAATGGAGAACCAGAGAAGAGATTTTAGTGTTTTTGTTGCTCTAAATTAATTTGTTTTCTTTCTAAATTTCAAAGAAAACACAAATGGAAACCTATGACTGATGCTTTTTCTTCTATTTCTTTCTATTGTTACTTATTATTATTATTATTTTCCCTTTTGTTCTTTCTGCTTATCTTGGTAACTAGATACCAGAAAAGCTCAGTAACTAAGCCAACATGCAAATATTGCTTTCGATTTTTATGAGCTGAAAGTCTTTTAGGTTCTATTTGATAGCTCAATTCAACATCTAAAGTTAATAGATTTAGATCTCAACGTGTTCAGATGTGTTTGATAACAAAAACTAAAACATCTAAATAAATTAAGCAACACTGAATTTTTTAGGCAAAAATTGTTCCAAAAAATAAGTAATAAGTTATTCACTTATTATTCAATGTGATATATACTCAAATGTGTCAAATTTAATAGATTAACATCTGCAATCTCAATAATGATAGTACATCATCCCAGTGTTGATATTTACAGTAATGAGATTCCCAGATATACTCTCGCACGCTATGTACATCATAAGTGTATTCTTCTTGACGTTACTATAACGTCCATCCATCAAGGTTCCATAATCCTTAAACTTAGGAAAGGAATTTATTTTATCCAAAAAATGTGATGTACCTATTTATGAATATCCTACCCCCCCCCCCCCCACTCATTACACCCCTTCACAATGATCTTCTCCCTCGTTAGTATGTGAAAATGGTTTAGCTTGTCATTGCGAACATGAAGGTCCACTTTGAATTTGCGATTTTTCATTACCACACCGAACATATCTTGAAAATTGGGCTTACACTAATCATTGGACTCACGGTCCAAAACGATAAACAAGCCCAATATGCTATCAATTAGCCCACACTTCATTGTGCTGCAGGGTCATCATCTATTAAGGCAGTATTACTGCCAATCAGCACACTTCCATTGATGTTAATGGAAGCCACTTTGCACTTGTTGTCATATTTATGTCCGGGTCCTTGGTCCAGTTCCAGGAGATTCATGTAATCGTGCCACATGGCATCACATGTCATGCTTTGTTAAGGTCAAAGGCCTCATTTATGTGACAATGATAGGTTGTCGAAGCCTGTACAATAATAAAAATAAAGCTAATTGCCAGTTAAAATAACCAAGACCCGATTCCAAGTACTGGAGGAGGGACTCTAGGTGTGCAATGGGTTACTTGATTCACTCTGTTCCCGAAGAGTTTGCTTGATCCGATATACCCGAATGGGATGGCTTTTTTTCACAAATAATTATGAATTTGTAGACAGGGTAAGTAGGGTCGTATCCTCAGGGATTGGGGATATTTGTCTCTTTAGAAATCCAAAGTAACAAAGGGGGTGTTTTTGTATAAAAGATAACAATTAAGACAATTCAACTAAAAATAAAAATAGGCAACTAAAAATTAAATGACAATTCACTAAGATCAAGGTAGTAATAATTAAAGGTCTAGCCAAGAAATAACTTCAGCAATGGTTCACCTAATTGATCATCGATGCACAAGCAATTCCAATTATTTATTAATAAATAGGTTATAACTGCCAAACAAACGATGGTAGTCAACCCCTCCTTACTGTGTCGGTGACTAAGGTACGCCCGTTAATCACTGCTCTAATTGAGAAATAATCCTAAGTACACCCGTAAGATTTAATTCCCCAATTGCCTTACGTATTAGAGGAGTCCTATTCTAACCAAATAACGCACTACCAGGGTTATTTCAGATTAGCCCGCGTATTCCCCTGATACAAGCTTAATTATGCCAGTTGTCACTATTTCAGGACATTTAAATAATTACAGATTTAATGCCCTAATTGACAATAGATTACCCAATCAACTAAATATCCGGATCCAAGACAGTCAATTAATTGAATAATCATAAGCACGATAATCAGAGAATATGCAAATATTAATAAATAAAAGGAAAGGATAAAATTAAATCGATCTCACAATTTTTAGGCGACCCAAAGTATCCGTTGTCCCTTGACTAGATAAGGGAAATTAGTTCATTCTTGGAGAACAAAGCCCACGCAAAATTGAAGAGAAAGCAGCGGCCATCAATTGGGTAAATTCACGTCGTTGGAATACTGTCGAAAAAGTAAAGCTATAGGAAGTGGTTCATTGTTTTGTTTGGTCTTGACATCCGAAAGAAGAAAAGCCACTGAGAGGCCAAAAGAAAAGTCAAAGTCTCAAAGCTACAAGTATTCTCCTCCTAACATCCGAGAGGAAGCACTACTAAGAGGTACCAAAAAGAAGAATTAAAAGCTATCTATCTAAAAAGAGGGATGTTGCTGCAGTATGTTTAGGAATCAGAGAAGAGGTGTGGAAAGTTGCTGCGGTATGATTGTGACCACAAATGATAGGGGAAGTGTGGGTGATGGACACCTGTAAAGGGCTTCTTTACCTACAACCTGGAGGGCTGTTGGGTGTTGAGGGATTACAACTGCAAATGTAAAATGTGGAGTGCCTAAATTAGGCAACTTCCAAAGTGAGGGGGTCGTACGCTGAAGTAAGGGCAGGGAAAAAAGGCGCGAAGCTTGGCGGATAAGCTAAACATAGTATGCATAGTAGTAAGGAAGAAGTGCGAAATCAGACGAAAGCATTGAAAAGTGGGGTTCTTTTAATAAACACCGATGTGTTTATTTTGTATGCTTTCCGATAAATGAAGTACCCAATTTAAAAAAATTGGGTACTCCTGACCGTATGATGGACAAAAGCCATAAAGAGCTGGTCGTTTATAAGACAACGGGTTTAACTATACTTTTTTTTCGATAAATACATTTCTATTTAAGGCATCTTGGCTACTCTGTTCGTGTAACGGTCCAAAAGACATAAAGAGCTGGTCTTTCATTCAACAACGGGATTATTTTCATTTTATCTGATAAAACATTGTGTCTTTAAGGCACCTTGGGTATTATGTTGTTGTAAGAGAGGAAAGCCATAAAGAGTTGAAACTTTTAAATTGAAACACACGTTTGAATATATGAATGGGCCTCTACGGAAAATGGGTTTAATCTTTACTTATAATGGAGGAAAGCCATATAAAACTGGTTTTATTATCGAAAAATGCATTTCAATATAATGTTGTCAGATAAATAAATATTTATTTAAGGAAAATGGATACTCCGTTCTTATACTTTTTTTCGATAAATACTTTTATACATTTCTATTTATTAGTAAGAATTACTATTTATGTATAAAAATTTACTATTATTTGAACTAAACTTACTCTTTTAAAAGTAAGTTTGGGATATAAAGTGGTAATTTACTTATTTAAAAAATAAGTTTAATATTTATTCCAATTTACCTTTTGAGGTATAAAAGTTACTAATCTATTAGGCTTAACTTACTATTTTAGATAGGAAACTTACTTCCATAATTTTAGGTGTTATTCTATTTAGGTGAATAGGTCCAACAATAAATCAAATGATCGCTAAAAGTGCAACAACATGTTATATTAGGTAAAAACTATTTCGCTACCATAACTATCATTTAGTATATCTGTATGTATTGCTGAGGCGGTTTTGGATAGGGAGCTTCCAAAATTGTCAAAAGTTTGAATGCTATTTTAATAGAATTTTACATTTTTATAATTAAAAAATGTTTATCTCTTAACTAATCATGTAACCGCTCCTACAAATCCTATAATTATGCTCATATTTTTCCCACATTTCCCGCACGTTTTTTTCACTACCCCGTAAAATTCAAACTCCTAAACTTTAACTAACAGATAATAACCACCCCTGTAAAATGATATCTGCAAATTTCAATTCACATCTCACATTTATTACTGACACTTATCATATCACTGATAGTAATAACTAATCTTTAATTTAAGAAATTCGCAACTACAAAAGTCAAATATCCAAAATTTAGTAGCCTGTTTAAATTACAATTTTCACAATTCAACGTATCTTATTGTCATAATATATTTTACTCTCACAATCATTCACAAATTATAAAGGGATTAAAAAATAAATAATTTTTTAATAAAAAATTAATTCAAAGGTAGTTAATTCACACACACACGCATACATATATACATATATATATATTCTCATAATATAAACTAAAATTATAAAAAAATTAGGAGGGCTAACTTTTTTTTACACAAATATTTACACAATATGAATTAAAATTTTTAAAACTTTAGGAAAAAGGGACCTATGGCCCCGATTAGCCCTATTAGTTTGGGAGTGTTTGGATAGCAGATTTTTCCAAATAATATTTTGCTTACATCATAAACACATTTTTCAACCCACCTTTTTATCTCACATACAACATATCACAAAAAGTGCTATCGTAATTATTTCAAATAATATTTTAAATAACACTCTATCCAAACAAATTTCAATAGCGTCTTAGTTCCAAACCTGCAAGATTACAAAAGAGAAAATAACTGATCACAAAATGAATTTTACACTATGGTGATCCCACCCAAATGTAGTTATTTCACACACACACACACGCACACATATATACTTATATATATTGTGATAATATAAACTAAAATTATAATAAATTTGGAGGACCTGTTTTATTTTACACAAATATTTATATAATATGAATTAAAATTTTTAAAACTTGGGGAGGAGGGCTATGACCTCTATTAGCCTCCATTGGTTCCATTATTGATTTCAATGGCATCTTAATTTCAAACCTACATGATTAAAAAGAAAAAAATAACTAATCACAAAGCGAATCCCACACCATAGTAATCCGAATGAAATATTTTAAAAAGATTCAGCAAGTTCACTTCAAAAAAAATACAAGTCTTGCTGAACTTTTTTTGGTAGTACGAATTCTTCAAAATTCAATAGAATTAATTAAACCACCTATATTAATTTTCATACTAAAAGTTGATTGGTGTAAAAAATGTTCACACCTTTGTACAAGATTTTCAAATCGAATGCATAATGTTGGTAAGTATTTCATTTTAAAATCAAATAAAACATGCAATTAAATTTATTTCTATCCATATATTATTCATTTTCTAATGTAAATTATTATTATTATTTTAAGATCCATCTTCCGCAAAAACACAATTCTTGAATGATTTATAGTTTTTGTCATACTTTGAACTATTGTTAGACAAATCTTAAATTTTAATTATGTTGGTAAAATAAACTTCAATGTCCAACAAATTTTAATTATGTTGGTAAGAAACAAGATTACTCAATTATGTTGGTATAATTTTTTTAACTTTTTTCAAATTAAAATGGTATAATTTTTTAATTTATTTTAATAATGTAAGCACCGTGCGTAGCACGGATATTCACACTAGTTGTCCTTGTATGACCGAGCCTGAGAGTTTGATCATGTTTTGGTTGAATGTTATAATTCAAAATTTGGGGTTTGGAGGGAATAGGTTATATCCATTGTAATCAAAACTCAAACAAAAGTGGGGATAAGCCTGGTTGTCACAACGAACCATATAAAGTGGATTTTTTTATTTATTTGCAGAATGCTACCTTATTTTTTCATGCATCAGAATGGATTGATTACAAGTTGCATTTGCTTGCCTTTTGCTTGAATTTTGGCTAATTAACAAATTATACTAATTGTAGAATAGTAAGTTTGTAATCATTTTCAATTTTTGAAAAATTTGAAAGTTTGGATAACAATAACAACAAATCTTTCTAGTTACATGTAGAATATCACTTGTTTCTATATCACAATTTTTATAACTTAAAACCTATGAATATAATAAGATAAAATTATTATTTTATAATACGATAAAATTTTATTATTTTCTAAGGTTATGTGAAAGGTCAAAATATTTTTCACAAAATATTTTAAAATATATAAGTACAAAAGAATATTAAATTATACATATAATCATGCATTATACAAGTATGTTACAAGTACTTACTAACTAATGTACTAAATCATTTATAGAATATTTTTATTGTTATTTCAAATAAGCTTCCTAGTATTCATTCGGTATAAGTCATAAAGGATTGAGTAATTTGAGTCAGTTGCTTCTGTGTTAATTTTGACTGTGGTTAACAAACTCAATGATTTAGTCCGTCTAACTTAGGTTAATGGGAAAATGGGTCACAATTGGCTGGAATAAAATTGTAATAAACCCATTTTTCAATAAAAAAATAAACTCTTTATGACTTTTCTCTATTATAAGAACAGAGTACCTATTTTTTTAAAATAATTATTTATCAGATAAAATAAAAATAAACCCATTTTTCAATAAAATCCTAACTCTTTATGCCTTTCCTCTATTATAAGAACTGTGTACCCATTTTGCCATAAATAAATTTATTTATCGGATAAAAAAAATTTATTTATCGAAAAAATAAAAATGAACCCGTTTCTCAATAAAACATCAGCTCTTTATGGCTTCCCTCCCTTATACGAAAAGAGTATCCATTTTGCCATAAACAAATTTGTTTATCGAATAAAATAAAAATAAACTCTTTTTTCAATAAAAAATCAGTTCTTTATGAATTTCCTCCATTATAAGAATATAGTACCCATTTTTCTAAAAAAAAATATTATTTATCGAATAAAATAAAAATGAACCCGTTTTTCAATAAAACACAAGCTCTTTATAGTTTTCATCTATTATAAGAACAGAGTACCCATTTTTTCATAAATAAATTTATTTATCGGATGAAAAAATAAATATATTTTTCAATAAAACACCAGTTTTTTATGATTTTCCTCCCTTCACTACAACAAAAAAGGGTATTAGTGACAACAACTTTATGAAGAAGTAGAAAGCTTGACGCTCTTAAGAGGCTTATAGCAAGGAAAATGACAATACCTCACAAGAAATTGGAGCCATCATATACTCTGCGAGGGTAAGGACTTTTCTCGCTTAAAATTCTCGCCAAAAGGAGAGCGGGAAAGCTTCCCTCCAAATACTGATTCTAGAGGGCCAAAGTTTCTATGTTATTGGTGAGAAATCATGGGTGCTTTTTTGTGAAAATTTCAAAATTTTGCTCCCTTCCAATTTTTAGTAAAGCCGCGCATTGAAAATTTTTTAACCATTCCCGGCACAGCACTTGTCAAGCCTAGCACCACATGAATTCCAAGCCTTCCACACTTGCAAGGCTACTTTCCCAAATATTGTTCTCAGATCAGAGCGCTCGAAAGTTCAATTGCAACCTCCCCTGCACCTTTCTCCTTCTATCTCTCTTTCCCTCTCTATTAATTTTCAGTTTTCCACAGACATATGGTTCCCCTCTTCCTCTCTAGCATCCAGATCTGAATTTATACAATCATGGACACACTTTAAAGACCCTTCCGATGCAATGGCAGACTTCA
>NC_040037.1:15495776-15560043 GCF_003713205.1 Coffea eugenioides
TGTATTTGTGACATGTTTGACAGTTAGTTTCCTTTTTGTATTTATGAACCAAATGTGTAGTTTTGACATGTTTGAATTTAGTAATAGCTGTGTTGTATTTTGTTTAATTTTTATTATTGTTGTATGGGAAGATTAATTTCCTATATTTATTATATGTGTTGTTGTAATATCATGGTTGCATATTTTTTTGTGTTAGGATCAACGGTGCTTTTGAAAAAACATGGATAGGAGTTGGATGACAATTAAAGATTACTTGCATCCTAGATATTTGGCAGGAGTGAAAGAATTCGTTCAGTTCGCTTATTTAGGCAAGGATCCCACATATAAGCTCCCTTGTCCATGTAAAGGGTGCAACAACTTTGAGGATCAAACTATGGAGGTCATGAAAAGTCATTTGTGTGGGGGAATTGTTGAGAGCTATACTAGGTGGGTATATCATGGTGAAAGGTTTGAGGATTCTGATGAGGATGAAGATGATAACATAGTTTTAGATGAAGAAAACAGTGAGTCAGATGATATTCAAGAAATGTTAAATGACGTTGGTACTGCAAACTTTGGCGAGAATTGGAGAAATTCGGGGGAACATAATAGGGATATACCAAATAAGCAAGAGGGGGAAGCAAGTAAGTTTCTTAGATTATTATCTGAAGCTGAAAAAAGTCTCTACCCGGGTTGTGATAAGTACTCAAAACTTTCCTTTGTTGTCCATATCCTTCATTTGAAAACTATGAATCGGTGGACTTGCAAATCCATCGATATGCTGCTGAAATTCCTCATTCAAGTCTTCCCCATGGCATCAATTCCTAGCTCATACTATGATGCAAAAAATTTAATTCGTGAGCTAGGACTCAAGTGTGAAAAAATACATGCATGTGAAAATGATTGTGCACTTTATTGGAAAGAAAATTAAAGCCTCGATCACTGCCCAAATGAAAAATGTAAAGCACCTCGTTATAAATCCCCGGGTTCTAAAATTCCTAGAAAAGTGCTTCGCTATTTCCCCTTAAAATCAAGGTTGCAAAGACTATTCATAAACAAGGAGATAGCTCAAGATATGAGGTGGCATAAAGAGAGACGCGTTCCCAAGGAAAACACAATGACACACCCTGCTGACTCAATAGCTTGGAAGGAGTTTGATAACTCACCCATCTTTTGCCGAAGATCCTCGTAATGTTAGGTTGGGGCTTTCAACTGATGGTTTCAATCCCTATGGAAACATGAATAATGCATATAGTATATGGCCTGTAATCCTTGTTCCTTACAATCTACCACCTTGGAAATGCTTAAAGGACCCTTTTTTCCTGTTATCAATGATTATTCCAGGTCCTAAGTGCATAGGAAATGATATGGATATATTTTTTAGGCCTCTAATTGATGAGTTGAAAGAGTTTTTTGACACTGGCTTTGAGACTTATGATGCAGCCGTGGAAGAAAAATTTATGTTACGGGCTGCTCTATTGTGGACTATAAGTGATTTTCCAGCATATGCCTATTTGTCAGGGTGGAGTACGAAAGGTTATAAGGCCTGTCCTATTTGTTTAGATGATACAACCAGTGTATATCTGAGAAATGGATTAAAATGTTGCTATATGGGGCACCGGCGATTTTTGCCAGCGGACCATAAATGGCGCAGAGAAAGAAAGTCATTTGATGGCAAGAGTGATCTTAGACAGCCTATTAGAACTTTATCCGGTGAAGAAATCTTTGAACAACTTCAAGAGTTTGATCAAATGGTGTTTGGTAAGGCACCTGAATTGCTTAAAGAGAAGAAAAGAAAACGCATGCAAAATCAGTCAAATTGGTTGAAGAAAAGCATTTTTTTTGAGCTGCCATATTGAAGTACTAACAAAATTAGACACAACTTGGACATTATGCATATCGTGAAGAATGTGTGTGAAATTTTGTTGGCTACAGTGATGGGTACGGGACACAAAAATAGGGACACTTGGCAAGCTAGAGAGGATTTGAAGGAAATGAGATTGAGGGAAGAATTGCATCTTCAAACTCAAGGGGATTCAAAGGTGATGCCCGCTGCATGCTACACTCTTTCACGCAGCGAAAAACAAAAACTATGCCAGTTTTTGAGCTCACTCAAGTTCCCCGATGGATTTGCCTCAAACATATCTCATTGTGTTAAGCCAAAAGAGTGCCAAATTTCAGGGATGAAGAGTCATGATTATCATGTATTCTTGCAACGTCTACTTCCATTAGCAATTAGAGGCATGCTGCCAAAGGATGTTTCCCAAACTTTGGTAGAACTAAGCAATTTTTTTAGGAAAATTTGTTCCAGGACTCTTTATGTAGATGAGTTAGATGCACAGGAGAAAAACATTGTTGTAATACTCTGCAAACTTGAAAAAATTTTCCCTCCAAATTTCTTCGATGTAATGGTCCATTTAATGGTCCATTTACCTGCTGAAGCAAAACTTGCTGGCCCAGCACAATACCGGTGGATGTTCCCATTTGAGAGGTAGTGTAAAGGCTATTTTAAGACTGAATCTTCTTTTGCTTCCTAGGGTCGTACTGCTGTGACATCTTATGGCTGCATTTTTGTGACACAGAAAAATGGGTCAATACAAAGGTTATGTGCACAACAGAGCTCGACCGGAAGGATGCATTGTTGAGCGTTACTTGGATGATGAATGTCTAACATTCATTTCCAGGTACTTGCACAATGTTCCTACAATATTTAATGAACCAGAAAGAAACACCGAACGCTTTGAGGCTGCTGGAAAGTTGTCTATTTTTTCTGGAATGGCTCGGCCTTTTGGGGCAGCAACATTTTGTTGCTTAAGTGAATCAGAGTTGATGAAAATACATTTATTCATCTTGAAAAATTGTGAAGAAATTGATGATTACATAAGGTAATAAATTTATTACCTTATGTATATGAGAAGTGTTATATGTTTAGTCAATTATATCACTAACCGTACCACATAGATAACTAATAATACTATTGTATAGGATGCACAAAGAATTGCTTCAGCAGCAAAATGTGTCGAATGTAGAGCAGATGCACGATTTAGAGTTTCCAAAGTGGTTTGAAGATCGTGTAAGTATGGAACAAACTACTAGAAGACTTGTGGTATTTATATAGTTGTTAATTTGTTCAGTCATTCTAATTTCTTATTTGGGTCATATAGGTCACTTACATGCATACACAAGGCAGATGCTGTGATGAATTGTTGTCTTTGGCCAAAGGACTGGATTTTAGAGTGATCAAATATCCTGGTTGTAATGTCAATGGGTTTAGATTTCATACCAAAACACGTGAGGTAGACAGAAAAACCCAGAATAGTGGCATTATGGTGAAGGGTGAGCATGCTGATGTAGAAATAAACTTCTATGGTGCTATTACAGATATCTTAGAGGTTGAATACTCCTTCAGTCAAAGCCGAGTAGTTCTGTTCAAGTGTGATTGGTGGGACTTGAAAAATAGCTCATGTCTTAAAATAGACAAACAGAGTAATCTAAGCAGCGTCAATTTGTCAAAAAAATGGTATATAGACCAGCCATTTGTATTCGCTTCCCAAGCCGAACAGGTCTTTTACGTAAAGGATATGAGGCTTGGAGGTGATTGGCATATTGTTGAGTCAGTCTGTCCACGTTCATCATATGCTGTTCTTGAAAAGGATGAGGATAAATCATGTGAAGAAGAAGAGGTTTACCAAGAAGATTATCTTGAAGACCTAATTGGGGTTCAAGAGAATGTCGATTTGTCTAACTTGAAAAGAGGTGATATGCTAGCTGATGAAGCTGTAGAAACTGGCATCCTAAATTCTGATTCTTCAGCTAAACATGCCAGGAAAATGGATGATTTTTTTGTTGATGATGATGAGATTCAGCAATTGAGCTCGAGTGAAGATGAAAGTGAAAAATTTGTAGAAAGTGATGACTATGAGTCTGACTAAACGATGTTGTAAATAACATTTTCAGTTTCTATTTATAGTTACCATGTAACTTTTGGTTCAAATCAAGTGTATTTCTTATCTTGAATTATTTTTAGTCACTCTTATCTTCTAATTTGCAATATCTATTGTAAAATACAAGGCATATTAATTAAGTTCCTCCTTCGGGTGAGCATGCTGGTAATTGTACCTTGTCCTGGCTTTTTAGACATATTTAGTCTAAATGCATGGCTGATTGATATCTTTTTATCATGTAGTTACATGGCTGGGCCAGGGAAGAAAGGAAAATGTCCTATGCGACCAACTCGAGGTGCTGGAATACCTAATGCAGCAGAAGCTAGAGAAAAAATAGGTGAACAGGTGATGAAAATTGACTTTGCTATGTACTTGTACCTTCACTTCTTTATACCATTGGTTTTAAACAATTAAGCATCTGCCCTGCTGTGTATTTCTTACTTCACTATAGCAAGTTGGTGGCCCAAAAGGTAGTCTGGCTAGCAATGCCAATAATGGTGCTGAATTCAGCCTATCTAGAAAGTCAGTTCAAATTCGCCTATTTGATGAGACTGAGGTTAGTTCTTACTTTTGGTAGTTGGCAATATTTGAAAAATACATTTCTAATGTGTAGTTGGCTGGATTTTAGGATCCTACTACCTCAAATGGTCGCAAAACTGCTACAGGATCATCAAGACATGAGTTGACAACTCCTACATCTATTGAGCAGCAAAATACTACTCCTACTTCAGTACAAGTCGGATCTAACCAGTCCATTGGTTGTGGAAGTGACCGGAATAATGAGAGCGATGATGTTCAACAGAATGATACCGGTATATGAGATTTACTTGTAATTTATATTACACAGCTAATTTCATTTCAGATTTTTCTACTCACATTCATAACTGTGTACTATGTTTTGGATAGGTGGTATCAATGTAACTAGGAAAAGAGGATATACTCGCAATATTGCACTGTCCAAGGAAAAGAAGGCCGGCAAAAAGGTAAAAGTCCAGGTCTCTGAAGTTAGTGGAAGAGTAATTGGAGAAGGGGCACAACAGTACATCTCAGAGGCAAGTTGTGTCATTCGTAAATATGGCAAATGGAAAGCAGAAAAATGGTCCAAACTCCAACAATCTGATAGAGAAGGAATGCTAAAACTTGTTAATGTAAGTGAAATTGTTTTGAAGGCTTGTTTTTCTTCTTGACTTGGTAACAACTAGTTCTGCAACAGGTCATTTATGCACTTTTTCTGACATTTACAATAATTTTTCACTCATATTTCAGAATAGTTTTGCTTATGATGAAGGAGAACATGTTAAGCCAGCACTTCTTAAGCAGTTAAATACACAGTACAGAAGTCGACGATACAATTTTCACAAGATTTTCAAGAAATTTAGTACAAAAGAGGAAGCACTTGCAAATCGTCCACAATATGTTGAAGAATCTGATTGGATTTACCTTTGTGACTATTTCTGTAGTCTAAATTTTATGGTATAGAGGCCGACTTTTGATCATTTACTATTGTTCTTTCTCATGTTTTTTGTGTGTTAAATTTTGATCACGGCTGAACTTGATAAGTGCAGAAGATAAGTGAGAGGAACAAGATCAATAGATCAAAGCAAAAAACTGCTCATACAGCTGGAACAAAATCCTTTCTTCGTCATAAAGCTGACCGGGTATTTGATTATCTTGAAGACATGTCTTTTGGATTGTTTAGGCAGGTTATTTAACTTCTTATTGTAACAGGAAGCACAAGAAGGGAGGGAAGTTGGACCAATAGAACTTTATGACATCACCCATTACAGCAAGAAGAAGAATGCAATGGTTGACGAAACATCTGCTATGAACTTAGTAAGAAAAATGGAATTGGTACTCTAATATTGTTGTACAACTCTTATGAAAGTCTAACTTCAGAATTTACCTTTGTGACAGAGCATGATGAAGGAGAAAAAGTTGGAATCTGAATCTAGTGGTGCAAATAGGACTGAAGAAGACATTTCCATTGAAGTAACTGGACGTGTAACCGGATACGTACATGGCCGTGGTCCCTCCAAAGCTGGAATAATTGCCCAAAAGCTTGCAGAGATAGATGATTTCAAGAAAAGAGCAGAACAAGCGGAGAAGCGCTCAGCTGAGTTGGAAATAACAGTCCAATCTCAACAACAACTTATGGAGAAGCTTGTGAACCAGCAAAGTGAAATGCAGAACCAACAAAGTGAAATGCAAGATCTCCTTAAATCTTTGAAAGCACAGCTGCAAGCCAACAAGTAAGACGATGAAGGCACATCTGAACGAACTGATTGGTAAGCAATTTTCAACTATATATACTTGTCTAAATAGATATAATGGCTGCTATGGTTTAAAGTTAACATAAGTTATTGCAAATTAGTTATTGGTAGGTGACAATATTAACTTGTAATATCAAGACTGAGGAGGGACATTTAAGAATTACTTCTGTCAACACAAGGTTCTAATCAGATGGTGTTTTGATCCTGGGAGTACATTTGTGGCTTTATCATAGCTTTGTTATCATGAAACAATAACATTACACAAAAAAAAAGCTTCAATAGTGTTTCTGTTTCATGATATTAATTTGAGGAGCACAGAAGGGCTAAAGAATAGAAAAGATTATTATTGTCATTTGGCCAATGAGTTAGCTAAAAACTTTTCATGGCCAATGAGTTAGCTAAAAACTTTTGACGGAACAAGATATACAGTCCCAAGTGTTAAGTGAACAATTTAATCAATCTCCGACTTGTGTTGGGTTGGGAGAATACTGCATTTGATTACGTGAACATTTTATCAATCGCTGACTTGTATTGTAAGATTACTGATTTGATTACGTGACTATTCTAAAAGGAATATTCCTCTTGTATAGCAGAGTGGTAGTATAGTAGTGATGGACGAACAAAACAGAAGATTTATTCATCTTTGACAGTATTTTGACAGATTAAAGAAACATTGCTGATGCCAAAATTGGTCTTCATTTGTGACAAACCTCCTCTTTACAACCGTTAACACTCCTCGTTCTTTGGTAGTCAACCAAGGCATCTTGTGTAGTAGATAAGGCCTGCAATTATCACAGTTCCCAGTTTTTCCCTGTTTCCATCCATTGCAGCAAAAACATATCATTTCTTGACATCCAGGCAAAATTTGCAGAAACAAGATTTTTCTACCCCACCGATGTCTTCAGCAATCAAATTCGGATCATCAATCCAATCCACCAACTCTTTCCTCCTACACACACTCCTGTGCACTAATTTTTTTTTTCCACAGACCATCAATCCATTTACAATCCTCCGGATGCCATGCAGGGTGGAATCCGATTCAGCTCTACAGACTTCAGTTCTAAAGATTGCTTTTTCTTCATTGGGGTAAACAGTTTTGTTATGTCTTACCAGCCATGAGAAGAACTGCCACCTACCTACCTAGTCCTCCTTGCTCACCTGTTACACATACTCTCCCCTTCTCCATCTTCTCCCCTTCCATTAATTTGTGTCCGTCTAGCCTTTAATACCAGTATAGTACTGTTTGGTCTCTCTGCAGTGGATTGTCAGTTTCAACTTGAAGAATTAATGTATTTCTAGTATAGTATTTCACTTGAAGAATACCAGTATAGTACATGCGAAATGTATTTCCTTCAAGTAGTTAAAGGGAATCTTCCTTGTTAGTTAGACTGTTGTGCTGAGTCAACAATCAAGTAGTTATTTTGTTATTCTTGAGCTGTATAAGAATGCAGAAATCTGGATTGGGCAACATGGAAAAATCATTTTGAATAATATCTCTCTTTCTTCTTCCTCAAGTCTAGTTTCTCTCCCCCTTATCACTCTATTTCTGCTGCAATTGCTGCATTCATTACGGTGGTATCAGATTAGTGAATGCTTGTTACTTTTGTTGTTTATTTAGCAATTAGAGACTGTTTTGCTTTTGTCACCTGATAACTTTACTAATAACTTTACTACTTTATTGCAGATATATTGCTCATTTTGGAGGTTTCGAAGAAGATTAGCAGTACGGCTTACATGTCGGCTCAAAAACTGTGGTTATAGTGCTGTCTTAAGTTTAGAAAATGTTTCAGAAGCGTAGGAAATGTTTTGGGACTTGGAATATGTTTTTTAGTGCAGCCTTGACTTATATGAGTAGTATTTGTTCTACTCAAACTTATGAAACTATTTGTACTATGATGTTGCACTTATTTATGACATTTGAATATTTAATATATTATTTTGGCATATTCTATTGTAACGGGTGCCTACATTTGTTATTTATTAAACATTGCTGATATTTTCATTTTTTAGATATTATTGTAGTAGGAAAGTCATGTGTAAGGTGTTGTAAATGAGTAGTATTTTTCTAGGCAGGATGTCTTTATTGACAATTGTTATTGTCACTCAATCAAAACTGTCTATTGATAAGGGATTGTTGCCACAGTTGATCAGGGGTTTATTGACAACAAAGTTGTCACTAATTCCCCTATGCCCTCACTATCGTCCCTTCATGCATCACTTGCATCACTGACAAGAGAAGGTGTTGTCACTAGATTTATAGCTTTTACTGATGACATATGTTGTCATAAAAAGTTTCATTCACTGACGACTCTAAGGTCGTCACTGTATACTTTCATCTTTTACTGACGACATAGATTGTCATAAAAAAGGTTCTATTTACTGACGACTTTAAAGTCGTCACTGTATACTTTTACCGACGGAGATTCAGTGACGACCTTGCGACAACTGAAATGTTGTCAATAATGGTCATCAGTGACGACTTTTTGATTATTTGTGACGAAAAGTAGTTATCACTGATGACCAAAATTCTTGTAGTGTGAGTAATTCACATGCAAAAATACTTTTAAATGACCAATTTAAGAATATTTTGCAATAATTAAAATATGAGTCCTCACAGGTGCACCACACACCCATATGAATTTAGAGCAAATCACATATTGAGGCACATTGATGGGAGGCAAGGTTTGAATCCTTAACCTCCCACCCCACAATTAATGTGGTGGCCAACATTATGCTCTTCTTGTTCACTCCAACATTTTGTTCAACATCAGCGCTTACTTTAGGTTTGGTCATCACTGATTTGGGGACGAAATCCTACCACTGAATGTCCCACATGAGTAGTTTCACTTCACAAGGACATTCAATTGACTTTGAGCACCTTTCTCTTTCGCAATTGCCAAGCACCCCAAGACATTGCGCATCTTGGCCAATAAGACTCCGTTAGTGCTATGATTTTTGAGGAAACCTCGTGAGAATGTTCAACTGTCTAATCTTCCGTTGATTGGTTCTTGGAGCATTTTAGAAATTTCAGAAGCCGATAAAGCATCAAAAGGAAAATTATTCTTTGAAAATTATAGTAAATTTATCTATATTTTTAGTTCCATAATTTTCAAATATGTTCGTACTATACATGTACAAATTTATATGAGTAATTTTGCCGAACACGCCGAATTTTTAATCGTACCTTTGAAAATAAATCTTGTATAATATGCATACATATACCTCGTATTATACCCATAGCATATTTTACAATCTATGCCCTTAATGCTATAAATAAAATACGTAGGAAGTTAAATGAACAAATTGACTACATATCATCATTTGAGGATCTAGCTTTCAAAAATCACATTGTCCATAGGTTAGGACATGCCCAAGGCTGGTCTAGTGCACACTGCACAGTGCCTTGTAAACATATTTTAACATGCCCTAAGGGTTTAGCACTAATTGGACAAGCTTACCAAGTCGGATATTAAACAAATTAACTAGATTTTTAATTAGCGAAGCTCTACCATCTTTAATTATGTCCTTGGGATGAATATTTAAGGGTTGGAAGTTGCATTAATCCAAAATGCACAGAAGTTAGCTCAAAATACCACCTGGCCCAACAAAAATTAATGAGCAAGAAATTCAAAAAAAAGAAAAAGAAAAAAGAGAGACCCTTAAAAATGAGAGATTTATGGCTAAATTCATCCTCATCCATAGATTGTGCCAAAAAAATTAATAAATCTCTTGATTGACTCCATTCCTTTACTAGTTTCTGAATTGTAGTGTCTAAACAAATTGTGTCTATTACTTATATTAATTGTATTGTTTGGATTAAATGCCTATGAATACAGGCTTCTATCAGTATATGATGAAATATAAACAAAATGTTGTTCTTTTCATTTGGTTTTTTCTCATGGTATCGGTGCAAATGAAGAGATTCTAGCACATTGTTTAACGTTTAGTACTAAGTTTATGCTCTTCTTGTTCACTCCAACATTTTGTTCAACATCAGCGCTTACTTCAGGTTTGGTCATCACTGATTTGGGGACGAAATCCTACCGCTGAATGTCCCACATGAGTAGTTTCACTTCACAAGGACATTCAATTGACTTTGAGCACCTTTCTCTTTCGCAATTGCCAAGCACCCCAAGACATTGCGCATCTTGGCCAATAAGACTCCGTTAGTGCTATGATTTTTTAGGAAACCTCGTGAGAATGTTCAACTGTCTAATCTTCCGTTGATTGGTTCTTGGAGCATTTTAGAAATTTCAGAAGCCGATAAAGCATCAAAAGGAAATTGCAGCGACAGGGCTGCCTGCCAGTTTCAATACTTTTTCCTCTATAAATTAACCGTGCACGAAGCTGCAGCCTATAGGCACATTTCTGCATCTGTTCAGCTCATCAATTTACGGTTTCCATCCAATTTTGCAGCAGTAGTCTACCATCCTAGAGTTGGAAATGGATGTGAATAGCAAGATTTTGATCATTGGGGGCACTGGAAACATCGGGAAATATGTAGTGGAAGCAAGCGCAAAAGCTGGGCACCCAACGTTTGCACTGGTCCGAGAAAGCACAATTTCAGATCCTAAGAAGGCAGCCATCATCGAGAGTTTCAAGAGTTTGGGAGTCATATTTCTTCATGTGTGCTGTTATTTCTTTCTTCGTTGTCTAAATACTGTTTCAATTTTTTTTCAAAAAATTATAGAAACTACGCATGGACTGAACAGGGAGACCTACACAATCATCAGCAGTTGGTAAATGCAATCAAACAAGTTGACATAGTGATCTCTGCAGTCGGGGGAGATTTGGTAGCTCATCAAGTTAAGATTATTGAAGCAATTAAAGAAGCTGGAAACATCAAAGTAAGCACAATACAGTGTTACAAATTCTTTCTTGATTTTTATTTTTGCGTTTGTCCCTTTGTGAGTTATGACTTCCATATTCCTAAAGAAGGAGCAGTCTTTGGTTTCAGAGATTTTTACCTTCTGAATTTGGGGGTGATGTGGATCGTGTGCATGCCGTTGAGCCTGCTGCTAGCTTATGCAGGACCAAGGTTGAGATCCGCAGAGCTATTGAGGCAGAAGGGATACCTTACACTTATTTAGTATCTAATGGATTTGCTGGTTACTTGAATTATATCCTCAACAACTTTGGAGACTCTGGTTCTGCAAGTCCTCCCAGAGACAAAATTGTCATTCTTGGTGACGGAAATCCAAAAGGGATCCGAAAGAAGCTTGTCTGCTGCATTTCTTGATTGGTTTAGTATCATGTTTTAGAGTTCATCGTTCTCAATTTTTTCTTCAATTTTATGTTTCGTTGCAGTTGTTTACACCAAGGAAGAAGACATTGCTGCATACACCATCAAAGCAGCAGATGACCTAAGGACTCTGAACAAGAGTCTGTACATTTCACCACCTGCCAACACTTTGTCCTACAACGAAATAGTATCATTGTGGGAAAAGAAAATTGGCAAGACCCTCGAAAAGACCTACGTTCCAGGGGACGAAGTTCTTAAGAAAATTCAAGGTCATCTAACAAAAAGAAGAAAGTGCACAAGTTGCTAATTTTAATACAATAGCATCTACTATTATTAACACCTATTCCGCGTTCTAATCAAATTGGTTTCTTTTCTTGTATCTTTCGCAGAGGCTTCAATGCCATTAAAATTGCTCCTGTCTTTGGCATACACAGTTTTCGTGAAGGGAGAACTAGCCAAATTTGAGATCAAGGCTTCTTTTGGCATGGAGGCAACAGAGCTCTATCCTGATGTTAAATACACCACACTTGATGAGTACCTCAGCCAGTTTGCATCAAATTAGCTTAGATGCTTTCAGATTAGCTCTACAAGATTTTTGCAGCAGTTTCTTGTGTACTACTAGATTTTTTTCTTCTTCCAGATGAGGATTGTCATGAATGTGATCGAAATAAAATCTGCCCTTAATTTGTATCCCGTCTTTTGTGTACTTGGGTTGAATTCTTCCAACTTGAAATCATCATCTGGTTGCCTCTGAGTATCCTTTCTTGATACTAACCACCTGCCTTATGATTTGGATCCCTTTTTGGCCGAGGCTAAATTCCGGACAATGCAAAGCAAATTATATACTCCTCGTCTCCTTGGTCCCAGAATTGCAGAAAATATTGAGATACACAGGCATAGTTGTGCTCATCTGATTGAGCTCTTTTGAGACCTGAGTTTTCAGGAAGTGGACCATTTCTCATCTAAACAGTTGCCTAAGGCCAAATTATCACAAGAAGCACACAGAAAACAAATTTGTAGCTATTTTGAACTCTACTAATTTCCGAATTTGAGTCAAAAGTCTTGTGCTTGATCTTGATGTTTCTCCACAGTCGCGATTTGATTTGGATTTCTATTTTTTTTATATAAATTTTGAGATTGTATGTTATAAAAAAATATCAACATGAAACATGCTTTGAGGTTGTAACCTATTTGTTTAGGAATTAAGATTTCTTCACCAAAACAAAAAAGAATATGTCATTACTAAGCTATTAAAGTCATGATTAGGTTTCCCATCACCTAAAAAATGATATATAAAAAATAATTTGAGAGCATGAGAGCATGTGTATTCGTTTTGTGCTGATAAAAAAAAAAACTAAAAATGACCCCCCCAAAAAAACAATACCAAAAAACCCCACCAAAAAAAAAAATAAATATAATAGCAAAAGGTGATATTCATACATTCCCAGTGGTTAAGCACTTTTTAAGGTACACGGTTTGTAGCTACATATCCTCATGCTTATTCTTGTCATCTACCTCTGTTTGAGTAAATACTGCAGCAACAGGGTCAATACAGAAATTAACATGCTCCCCAGGCTTGATCTCAAGTCACTCATCTAGTTCCTTGTTGGCAGAAAAACCATGCTCCTTTGGTATACTAAACAGCAAAAATAGCAAAGATGTTTAGTATGTGAGGATCTCAAAATTGCATTAATTTCTGAAAATTAAAATCAAAATATTATTTAAATGTTGAAATTAGTAAATAATATGTATTTATATTTAATAATGTGTATTTATATTATTAATGATGTTTTCACTTATATAAATGTTATATTTTAATTTACATGAATTATTAAAAAATTTTTGACGGTTCGCGTTCGGCTAAGCATTAGGGTGAATTTTTGCTCACTAACGCGCAATGTAGCCCTAAGTTGAAATGTAGGGTATGTAGAGGTTATAAAAATGTACAACTAAGTTGAGGAAATGTTAAGTGGGGAATTCCTACCAGTAAATAAAATTCTCGCGCGTAAACGCGATTCAATTCAAAATTTCCTCACCCTTAATGGCAGGCCCAAAAGTCAACAAACCTATACCTTTAGCTTACCTTCATTTTCAACCCATCTTATCCCAGCTTTCACGTCCCTATCTTCCCTCCAAATTCTGATCTTCGGGTGCAAGAAAGAAACAGGAGCCGCTGCTCTTCCACAGCTTCCACCGATCCCCCATCTTCACCAACCTTCAACTCCTACCTTCACCTTCCTTTTCCAGCATCAACCTTTACTCTTTGCTGCTGCCTCGATCGATCAAGAGGAAGGAGAAGATCGATGTTCCTGCTGCTACTCTCGCTGCTCCTGCCGCTGCTACTACTGCTGGGTTGTTCGGACCTGGGTGAAGGAGAAAAACCAGCTTCCTTTTTCTTCCTTCCACCAACCACAGAACCACCCCAAGCTCACCAAAAACCCCAGAACCCCAGCCCTCTTCATTTTCGGTCGCTGTTGTGCTGCTGCGGTGACAGGTCAGACAAGCGGAAAAACAGAGTGCAAGGGTCACTACAAGAAAATTGGTCATCAGTGACAACTTTTCTCTGTGACGAAAAAAAGTTGTCACAAAAGTGGATCCTTTATTGACGACTTTCTAACTCGTCACAAACCTCTAATGGGAGCCAACCCATTTGTGACGACTTAGAAAAGTCGTCACTAGTAAATTCCCGCCAAGATTTAGCAAGAGCGCGGGAGTGTTTAGAACACACAATAGTGACGACATTAAGAACATCATCACTATTGCTTGGCCTATTTACGGACGAGTTTTTGTTGTCGTCACTGATCACTAAAAAAAAAAGTTATTAGTGACAACATTTTGTAGTGATGACAATAAGTTGTCACAAAAGGAGCTTCTTTAGTCGCGACACCTAAAGTTGTCACAATTGCATCAAAGCAACTAAATGTTTAGTGACGACCCGTTATTTTCGTCACAAACTACACTGCAAGAAATATGGTCATTAGTGACAACATTTTTTAGTGACGACAAAAGTCGTCACAAAACGTGGTTGTTTAGTGACGACAAGGAGAGTTGTCATAATTGCTCAAAGCAACTAAGTCTTCAGTGACGACCTTGAAAAAGTTGTAACTAAAATGATCTATATAGTGACAACTTCTAATATCGTCACTGTCACTCTACCGATTCGGATTTAGTGATAAGAATTAATCGTCACTGTTTAAAGTACTTATTTCTAAGTCACTTTCATTAATTCTACTGTGCCACCCTAACTTTTGTAATTTAGCCCCAAATGTTGTAAAAAATTCCATCGATTCCATTATGATACCTTAACTTTTACAATTTAGCCCCATATGTAGTACACCGATTTCTTTAATTCTATTATTACTCCCTAACTTTTGTAATTTAGCCCCATATGTAATTCACCAATTTCATTAATTCTACTATGGCACTCTAACTTTTGCAATTTAACCCCCATATATAATACACCAATTTTATTATTTCTATTATGGCACCCTAGCTTTTACAATTTAGCCCCTATTTTTTTATTAGGAAATTGCGAATGGTATCTTGATAAACTATGCATAAATATTTTATAATTTTCTCAAACTTAAGTAATAATTTGTTATAAACTCTAAAGATATATCTTTCATTACAATAGTTATAAGGCAAGCAGGTCTTTTTATCAATGGAATAAGAAATTTATGCCAGATTTATCCTTTGTACTACATGCCAAGTAGTATTAGCAAAGGAATAACAAAGTACTACAAAGTAATTAACAAAATAGCCTTCAGGGAGTGTAGTTTATGGGCAAATAAGTATTATCTATTCAAAGTACCAACTTTTTATGGGTATTTTACTCTCAAACATATAATTTAAGATAAATTTATAAATGTTTGTAAGTAAAATTCAAAAAGTGTTACACTGATTTCTTACAAAACGAAAACTGGCAGGTTATCTTTTCAACATAAATTAAATTTTTTTAAAAAAAGAAATGGCCCATAAAGTACCAACTCTTTGTGAGTTTCCTCCATTACATGAACAAATATTCTGCTCTTTATAGGCATTTCACTCTGAATCATTTAATTTATGTTAAATACATAAATGTTTGTAAGTAAAATTCAAAAAGTGTTGCACTAATATTTTTATGAAAGGGAAACTGGTAGGTTTTGTATTTAACATAAATTAAATATGTGAAAGCAAAAAAAAAAAGAAATTACCCATAAATCTATGTCTTGCAAATCTATACTAGTAAAATAGTTTCAAACAAAATTAAACATTAAAATAAACTGTAATTTATACACATTAAAATATCTGTAATTTATACACATTTTGCAACTACTACTTTGTGTTTTCTCTGTAATGAATTTTTTAACTATTGAGAACTTAAGTTTTGTCTTGCAAATCTATACTAGTACAATAGTTTTAAACAAAATTAAACATTAAAATAAATGTTTGAAAAAGAACAAAAGTACATTTATCACTTGCAGTAATGTAACAAAATTTTCTCAACCATTATCAATATTTTCACAAAAGTATTAAAAACTAGCAATTGACAATATTAAAAACTAGCAATTTAATTAGTGACGACTTTTCTTGTCATTATAATCTTGAATAAATTAGTGATAACATTATGTCATCACTAAATTTTCTTTGATTTTGACTTAACAATAATGTCTTATTAATAGCATTTGATTATTTTTAATGAAAGTCTATTATAACCATAGAATTTGACTTTCGTTATTTTCAATTAATGATGTACTTTAGTGTTGCAATTATAAAAAATTGCAGGGCTAAAATATTTGCAAATTATAAAAGTATATTTTCACTTATATGTAATTAACAAATTTTGCCACCTATATTGATGCAAATTTGTGTTTTTGTACTAAAAAATAAAGAATAAAACTATAGCAATAAAATCTATGCTTCAAACCAAATTAAAAATAAAAAAAGCATGATGATTGGTCTCAAATGTTGGGAAAATGATTATTTTTATTGAAACTATGTTATAACCATATAATTTGAGTTTAATTATTTTCAATTACATGATGTTCTTTAGTGCTGCAATTATAAGAAATTAGTATAAAATATTAGCAAATTATAAAAGTACATTTTCAATTATATGAAATTAACAAATTTTGCCACCTATGTTGATGAAAATTTTTATTTTTTGCTAAAAAATAAAGAATAATACTATAGCATTAAAATCTATGGTTCAAACCATATTACAAATCCAGAAAAAAAACATGATTTTTGGTATCAAATGGAGGGAAAATGAGTGAAGTCAAAATTTTGATCAAATCATAGTGAAAGTGCCGCGCAACAAAAACAATATCCAAAGCAAAGCAAAGACCAAAGCAGCGGAACACATTCTGAAAACAAAAGCAACGGAACACTTGGTCTGAGTTAAAGCAACGGAACACTTGAGCAACACAAACTTTTACCGAGCTGAAACAAACAAGCTTCTGCACTGAGCACAAAACAGAGCTTCCGCACGGCACCTGATACTTTCACCCACACAAGAAAAATGGGGGGGGGGTTTGATGACAGAGAGAGCAAGAAAAATGGGGGAAAAAGGCTTCGGCTGAGAAGAGGAAAAAGAAAGACAGGAGGAAATAGAGGGAGCTGAAGGGAACAACGGGCGAGAGGAAAAAGAACAATTAGAGAGGGGAGCTTGGTCTGAGGCTAGAGGAAAAACAAAGGGAAAGAAAGAAACAGAAAAGAAAAAGGGGGAAGAAAGCTTCGGGAGGTTGAGGAAAACAGAGAGAGTGGCGGCGGACGGCTGCTAAGGGTAGGAAACAAAAAAGAGGAAAAAGGAAAGCTACGGCGAGCTGAAAAGAAAGAAAAACAAAAAATCAGAGAGGGAAGGTTTCAGAGGAGAGAGGAGTAAGCTAAGAGGAGGGGGCGGCGGATAGAGCTAAGAAAAAACGGACAAAAGAGAGAAAGGGCTAGAGGAGAGAACAGGAAAGCGCAAAAATGAAACATAGGAAAAGAAACCAAAAGAAAGCAAGGGAGAGCTAGGGGCTGAAAGGAAGAAACAGAGATAGAGGGAGCTTCGGCTGAGGTTTGGGGAAGCAGAAAAACAGAGGAAAAAGCCGAAAAACAGAGGATAAGGAAAGGGAGGCGGCGGTAAGGAGTGAGAGAGGGAGGAAGTTGTCGGTTGGAGCAGAAACGAAAGCGAAGGAAAAACTAGAGGGAGAAAGACCAGGCGGAGCCGCCACATTCCGTCGGAATCCGCCACTGTCATCCACGAACCTCCACCGTGAGAGATCACTGTAAGTTAATCTTCTCCTTTACATTTCAATTTTTTCATTCGAATACAAACTCTGAAAGTTTTCGGAGCATGTCTGCCGATGAACATGCCATGTTTGCTGTTAGTTTTTTGTTTCAAATTTCATGTCAATTGTTCATGGCTTTTTCTGGATGTTGATTGGACTGAAATTTTGGGTTTGCTGAAAATTTTGGGGCCAATTATAGCTTCAATTGAGTAAGGAAGTAGTGAAGTTTCCAATGCCCCTAACCTGTTCGATGAAATGCCCAACTGAGTTTTCTAATTGAAAGATAACTGGTCTGCATTTTTACGTGTGAAAAAATAAATGATGAACATTCGGTTGGTTTTTTGTTTGTCCGAATAACCAAATTTTGGATTGAATGCCTGTGTTTCCGATGGATTTTTGGGGGTTGATTAACTTCAAGTGTCCAGTTTTTGTTGTTTGCTTGGAGTGTGGTTCAGCTGAGCTACACGACTGCTAATAAAATAAAATGGGTGGAGAGTTTGTTGGGTGATTCTGTTTTGGTGACATGTCCGGACTTTGATATGCTTTCTCGAAAGTGGTTGAGTTAGAAGTGGATGTTCATATCATGTAGCTGCATTTTATTTCTTCCTCTCCCTGTCCCAAGTTCACGCATTTGAGTCTGGTTGATGACTGTGAAAATTTGATTTGAATATCATATATGTCATTGAGATTGGCTAGATTTCTGCCATTCGGGTTTGTTTCACTACCTGCTATTCGGGTTTGTCTTTTGATCTGATGCTATTCGGAAAATGATGCTTGGGGTTACATGTTGTTGATCCAAAGTTACATAAATCAAGCATGTTTGGTTTTTTGAACTGTTTGGCATGAATATATCTAAGCTAAAATGAAAGAAGCAAAAAGCTGCTGCATTCTTATTGCTGTTTTCCTCTCTGCTCACTGAGTTTTTGCACATAAATTGCTGTTTCATCTTATGTTGAAAGAAAAAATGGAATGTTTGGTGTTGAGTTTGCATTTTTGGGTCCAAGAAAACATAAACTAGCTTGAATGTTGACCAAGTTAGCTAGATTTCCCTAAAGATCCAGAATAGTGTATGGTGTTTATGTATGCAAATGCATGTTGGGAACAAAAATGCATGTCTATGTATAATAAGCTAGTTATGTTTGAAATAAAATATGCTAAACAACAAATGTTAGCGTGTGAGAGAGAGAGAGAGGAGAGACAAGTGTGCCTGAGAGAGAGAGAGAGAGAGAGAGAGAGTATATGTGAGAGGGAGAGAGTGTGTGTGTCAAAGAGAGAGAGAAAGTGTGCGTGAGAGAGACTATATGTGTGTGCGTGTGTGTGAAAGAGAAAGAGGCTGTGTGCATGTATGAAAGTGTGCTAGTATGTGAAATAATATTTTGGGTAAAATACAAGGAACCCTTGTAATTTCGTGAAAAGACACCTTACCCTCTTATCATTTAGAAACCTGTACATAAACACCATAAACTTTATAACTAAAGTGCAAATTACCTTTTGAACCGGCTTAGTTACCGGCAGAAGGTGAAATACCCTGGCAGGCTGTCCAATTCCTTCACAAAAAAGAAAAAAGTTACTGTCCAGGGAAACTAATTTGTACAACGTCGACCAAAGAGATATCTGCGATTCGACTTCACTCTCCCACCCGATATAAGCATACAGAAGAGAGAGAAGGCAGAAGCGAAGAGATCCGCAACACTCCTCCTTTCTCCAATCTTGCAATGGTATCAGCGGCATGCGACACCACCAAAGCAAATTTGCTATGAATCAGATTCTGCCATACAGATTGACAAGAAACGAGCTTTGTCAGGAAAATTGGTGCTGATAATCACGTGAATGCAGATGTCAAAAAGAAATGTTTGCCAAGCTTGAGAAGATTGAAAATAAGAGATTGTAGCTGTTACGGACTTCGAATCTGAGGAGAAGAAAGTGCAGTGAGGCTTGTTAAAACAGAGACCCAATGCTTCAGGTCTATAGGAACAACATTGATGAAAGAGGGAATATGGTATCGCAAGATTTTCCATTCAAATTTTTTATTCTGAGTTTGAATATCCTTCAGAACACTCTGCAACATGAGACGACCTTTAGTAGTGAAGACATACCTTTCATTGTTCAGAAACGGGAGAGTTGAGTTCTAGCTTTACCATGTCTGTCATTGACTGGATCCTCTGGTGAAAAATTGCTAAAATACATAACCAGTTCAATTTCCATATATGGCAAGCAAATTTAGTCAATGAAATTCCATCTGGAAGTTGTAAATTTTTAAAAACCAGAAGACACACGGATCAAACACTTTATCCAAAACCTGTGCCCACTTAAAAAGCAAAAAGACAAAAAAAAAAAAAAAGGAATTAGCAGAAGTTGAAATACTGGTCCTGCGGATTTATTTACTATTTGTATTTGTAGCCCTGGGTTAGTTCTTCACTACATTAATTTCGAAGAGATCGGTTAATTTTGGCTCAGATCTGCTTTAGCCTTTGGAATTTGTTTGAACCTTGCCTGAGTGTAGCAGTCAATGAAATCCGATGTTGTAATTTCGATTCTTTAATCTGTAGTGGATTACTCTCCATTCATGGGGATCGAGAAGGGTGATGTTCTGCAGGAAGCGAGGGTCTTTAATGATCTTCAATTGGATCCTAGGAGATGTTCACAGGGTCCAATTCCTTCCACTTTAGTAATGAAGTTTAAGGTGTTTATGTGCAGGTTTCTAAACGATAGGGGAGTAAGGTGTCTTTTCGCGAAACCACAAGGGGGTTTCTTGTATTTTACCCTAATATTTTTGATGAATAATGTTACCCTTAGTTGCTCTTTCAAGCTGAACTGTTAACTTCAGTATAGAAGTTGTTTGAACAAAACCAAACTGGCTTGGTTATGTGAATTGGCAGTTCACTTGGGCAGTTTTCAACTATAGCAAAAAGCGCCATATTAATTAGCTCATTCTCTAGTTTGATTAGATTGGAAATGGAAAATACTCTATTACTTGATATAATATGGGATTGTGAGTGATTATAGAATAAAATCTAAATTGCGTTAAACATTTAACCTTGTTATATATGTGATATTGCCTTACGACCTCTATTTCTTTTGTTTCATGTATATTGATTTAATTTTCTGAAGATGGGATCTCATTGGAAACAAATATTGAATGATCTAGTATGACGTCTCTCATGTGTAAAGAAAGTTTAAACCTCTAGAGTTATAATATTAGTTCTACAATGATTTTCTATTCGAACTGTAGGAGCAGCAATTATAGGTATATATCTCCAAAAAGAAGGGACACCCATTTTAATATATTTTTATAAGAGGCTTAAAGTGCAAATGGTTTTGTACTTGACTCTGGATTTGTGTATTATCAATTCTTTACACGTTGCCGCATTTATTTATTTATTTTTTTTCACTTTATGGTCTGAGATGGTTCCTCACTAGACTGGCCAAAAGGTGGGGGGTCTTCAAGGGGAAGAGATAAGACAGCCGAGGAGGTGAGGTGAAGGGAGAGGAAAGAGTACCTGGCAAACCTTGAGGGAATCCAGTCTAACTTAATCCTTTTGTAGTTGGTTGAATACATTTTGATATTACGCATTCAAGTGAACCTTTTTAACTCTTATACCACAAGTAGGAAACTTTCTTACGTGATTTACACATTATTGGAAGACTAGCTGTATGCGAAACTTTTGTGTTTGGACGCATACTCATTGATTGTTGTATCGTATTGTTATATAAAAGATCAGAAATTTTTTGGAAGCAGATCTGGCCGTATTTAGAATGGTAAGGAAAACTGAGGATGACCTTTGAGAAGTGAGAGAAGTAATGATTAAAATAAGCTAAAGAAGAAAAAAAGGAAATAGGTTATGCTTCGTTCATCAGGTTCCTTGTGCATAAGATTTGTACATGTGCTAAATGGTTATCTTCTGGAATATGTGCTTGTAACAGTACATATTTCTGATTTACCGGTTATTCTTGTGGAGATCCTCTTAGGTTAGTTTAACTAGACATATTACCAACAATATGGTAATAGCATTTTTTGGGGCTGATGTTATGCATCATTGTTATCTGAACTTATTCTTTGGAAAATATCTAGGTATCATGTATATAGTGCTGTTAGTTTATCAATAGAGAGGTAAAAATCTGATTGTTCATTTGCAATAGTATATTATTTCCAAGTACAAGCGACAAACCATGCATGGATAGCAATCTTCTTTTTGCCTATGTAGTGACTTGAAAGAAATGAATATAATGCAAAGGGGGCGTTTGTGAACTTTGATTGGTTTCACCAGTTTAGATGGTCTTCACTTTCACATTGTGAGGCAAATAGCTCATTCTCTTTGCACAGTTTAATCCTACAGAGGCATCATTTCCTTCATGATTTATGAAGCATAAACTCCTAAAATCAAAGAGGGCTAGTACCTCCTGTATTCACACCTCGTACAATAAGTTGCTTTCTGTGTTTTAATATATAAACAACCAAAAGCATAAAGATTAAACAATAATTACTGTGGGAGTCCAATTTAATTGTTCAATAAGTTGAGCTATTTAAAGAAGAAGAAAGAAAATAAAAAAAAAACTGTTTTAGAGAGCTCTTTAGTTGAGCTTATGCAGTGTTGTATTTGTATAGATTGGACTGTGATTTCTAACTTCTTGCTGGTGTTGTAATATGTGGGCCCAAATTATATGAGGTTCTTAATGAATTGTAATTTTTGTCTTAATAATCTAAGTCTCATTACTTGTTCTTTATTATTGTACTCCTCCCCTTACCTACTTCTTTTACTCTTTTATGACAGATAAATGCTATTTATACTAGCTTTTGGAAGATATCTATGGTTATGGTTGAAGAATGTTGAAGACAAAATTGCCTTTTGCTCATGGAGTGGGTTCATTTAGATGTTCTTCAATTTCTTAAACTGTGATTGCTTTTGTAAATGTACCTTATGTACAAGTGATATTTTGAACAAATGTTATTTTTGTAGGCATTAGTTGGATAATGTACACTTGAATTTGGCATTTGAGAATGCTATATTATTACCATGTAATCTAATGCAAATACTTTTGGTTATCAATCGTTCATGTTTATTTGTATGGTTTGTTTAAAATCAATGATTTAGCAATGATTACAAGCCAAATTATGACTATTAAGCTATTGAGAAATTATCTAATGACAAAAAAAAGTTGTCACAAAATAGAAAATAAAAACTCCTTGTGACAACAGAGACTGTCACTAAATTTAAGCTACATTTGTGACGACAATTGTTGTCAGTAAAATAGTTATATACAATGGCTTTCGGTGTTTTTTAGTGACGACCTTAAGTAGAGTATTTTTGATAAAAGGTCAATTCGTCAATAAAACACTTCCGGATTGTTGTCACTAATGACAACTATTTAGTGACGACATTTCAGGTCGTCACTAAATAGTTGTCATTAGTGACGACAATCCGGAAGTGTTTTATTGACGACTTGATCTTTTGTCAAAAATGCTCTACTTAAAGTCGTCACTAATGAGAACTATTTAGTGACGACATTTTAGGTCGTCACTGTTTACTTTTACCGACGGGGATTTAGTGACAACTTTGTGACGATCAAAAAGTCGTCAATAAAAGGTATTTGTGACAATATTTGTATGTTCTGTGATGACTTTGTGTTGTCACTGATGAACAATTTTCTTGTAGTGGGTGCCGACTGACTTCTTTGATAGGAGCAAACTTGGGGAACTAGGCACTTCATTTAGCTAGTAAACAACCACCTGAAGGTAACCCAAAAACTTCCGCCTAGCACTTAGCAGGATTTCAGATTTTTGCAGCTTTTGGTTCTTGAAATTTTAGCTTGCGTTGGTGAAACTTGTTGGGTTGCTGATCCTCTAAGCTAATGATTGATGAAGCTAGAGGTGTTTTATGTGTTTATATGTGTGTTTTGTGGTGGTTAAATGTTGGAAAATTTTTAAGAATGAAAATGGGGTGCTGGCCGGATGAGGAAGCAATTTTCCAGCTTTGTTACCGGTTGTTGTTTTGCAATTTTTGCTTAGGTAATGAACTGGATTGCTTGTTGGGAGGATAGACTGATTAGTTGTGATTGTTATGGACTTAAAGTATGAGTTATAAGTTGAGAATGGTTGAGCAAAAAGAGGAGCAAATTTCTGCTCTGCTATAGCCGCACAAACAGGCTTGATTTTCTTCTTTTTTTTACCCAAATTTTTGAGCTGGATTTTGTGAAGTTATTGAGCTATTTAAATCATGTATATGTTCACCTATATGTGTAGAGTAGTTTTGGTGAAAATGCAGCTTTGGTACAATGGGAAATTTCATTGAAAAATCAAAGAGAAAAATGCCCCTTGAGCTGTCCGAAAAAAAAAATTCTGGAAATTTCCAGATTTTTGGGCGAATTTTGGGGTTTGGTTTTGACAAGTTTTTGAACCATTTGAGCTGTAAACATGTTAACCTATATGTGAAGTATTGTTTGGGTAAAAATGTAGCTTTTGAGTAGTTGAAAAATTTTGGACAAATTGAAGAGAAAATGGACTGCTTGTACCGAATGCACTTGGAAATTTGTCCAGCTTTGCATGAGACATGTTGAATGATTTTCACGTTAACATGAACCCAATTTGACTTGTGTTTAGTTAAGGGGTGTGTATAGCTCTATTTGGGACAAAAATCTAGTAGAGTTTACGTCCAAAAAGTGGACCAAAATTTTATTCTTCACGAGGCTACCCAAAACAGAAATTTTGTTTGAAATTAGAAATGATTTTGACGTTTGGATTTCGTTTTGGTTAAATGTGGACTAAATTTGTCCCGAAAATGTTTTCTAGCATTAACCTTTGTTACTAGGTCCACTTCGAGTCAATAACCTTGAATTTTATTAGACCAAATGCCCTATTTCGAGAAATATGCCAAATTTGGAAATTTTCTTGAAAACTCAAGTTTTTGCCTTCATGAAAATCCTTGAACCAAGTTGGTCAATGGAATTTGGCAAACTTAAGGAGTTTCTATTTTATAGAAATTCCAACGACTAGTTTTACTTGGTTTATATGATTTCCTCTTAAAGGAATTTCCCAAGATATTTTTGGGGAAAATTAGAGGGGAAAATTCCTCTAAATGGTTAAATGTGATTTTTCTCAACTTGTGACACCAAAGTGGTGTTAATTGCTTATATGACTCTAGAACTTGGTTATTGGAATATTTGACGAATTTAGCAAGTTTTTGGTTTTAAAGAAACCTCAAAATTTAATTTCACTCGAAATTTGTGGATTTCACTTTGAGAAAACGATTAATGCTAGTTTGGGATTTTTGAGTGAAATTAAATGCTAGTTGACTCGAGTTAAATTCGCCAACTCAAAAGTGGAAATTTATGTGAATTATTTGTATGATTTTAGGAGTTGGTGAAGAGCACAATCTCGATCAAAGTTTGGAATTCTAGACTCTTCACTTGAGGTGAGTGTCTCTTGCATGAATCGTGTTTAACTGCTAGTTGAACTACTTGTTAAAAGTACTTGCTAGAGATATCATGAAATGTTATATGCTATGTGATTGCGTGAAATGCCACAAGTACAAGTGTTGCAATGTCGATTGGAGCGTGGTCTCGTCGACTAAATAAACCAAACGGATGCACATACCACGCTCTATTAGAGTGGGAGGTACCTCTCTGCCGTCTTGGTAAAAGTGCTTGCAAAATTCGTGTTGGAGTCGGGCCCGAAAATAAGGAGGAAGTCGTTGCTAGGAGACGTGTAGATTAGGGAAATGTCTACATGGAGATTAGATAGTGAAAGTTGACGGAGTGTCAACTACTATAAATTACCTGATCAAGCGCGAGGACTTTGGCTCCTGAGAGCCCCGTATCCTTTTCTTGTCATGTTACTTCGATTTTCTAAATTGTTAATTGCTTACTTGTCCATTTGTACTTGTTAAATTGCCCTATGTGAATTGCATGTTTCGAGGCACCACTGAGCTATTGGCTCATCCCTTCCAATTTGTTTTCCTTGACAGGTTCTGAGTTGCATGAAGTCTTGGAGAACTAGAAAAGAAATGTTATATTTTGAATGCCCACTTTTGTATATGTACTTTGGGAAAACTTTAGTATCTTTTGGATGACTTTTGTGTCTTTGGGAAAATGTGAATCATGTGGTGCTTCTGTGCCCTGGATTAGGAATTTTAAATTGTAAATTAAGTTGAATTTAAGTATTTTAAGTTAGACATTTTCTTTGATGCTTGAAATTGTACTTTTGGACAGAGTAAGTTGAATGGTACGGTTTGTTTAAGTACTTGGCTTATGCGAGAAGTAAAGTTTATTTACGAATTATATTTGATGATGTTAGATGATTGAGTGAGTGAGTCCCGGCGAGAGCTGGGCAGGCGACTCGCCGAACCCTCTGGTTCGCCTTAGGGGGAGGTGGGGCCGCCACATAGTATATACAGTATGGTTGATTCGGAAGTCCTTTGGTACACTAAACAACAAATGATCAAACATCCGAGTTCATCAATTTCCCAAATGCCAACCATGAATATGTGCAATTTCAGAACTGAACTCAAAAAACCTTCCTCACCACGGACCACTACATATGCACATCTACTTCTGATTGAGGGAATACTACATCAACAGCGTCAATATAGAAATGAACATGCTCATCTACCTCGAGTTCAAGACTTTCGCCTAATTCAATGATGGAAACAAAACAAGATTCCTTCTTCATCTCCTTCCTATAAAGAAGTATCATCTTCCTTCTTCCCCTCCCGAAGAGGGGCAGCAGAATGCTCCTCCTCAAGCGGTGAAGTGGTGAACACTCAACCTAGCACAATGTGGTGGTTTTTGCCCCACAGTTGCGAGCCAAAGGGTAGCATTGGACTATGACCATGATATTGAGAAGGAAAATAATGGTCAGGCAATCCCTCAACTTTACTATAGAATGGAGCAGGTCCTTCAAATAAACTCTTGTCAAATACGCGGTAGCCAAAAACACTGATGCCGAAAGTTTTGAACAAGTAATTCCATTCCACACAAAAGGGATAATAATGAACCAATCACGATTGTCGACAAACCTTGAACACTTTGTCAACCTCTGAATCGTAACACACAACAGCAACTTGATCACCAGCACCGATAGGAAACAGGACGTAGTGCTGAGAGTCAACTTTTTGATCCAAGGGAGGGACGGAGAGATCCTTCAATGGGAGGTTCACCAACAGGAAATTTACAACTTAGAGGATGCTGCTAGGGTTGGCTAAATGACTGATCCAAATACTTGCCCCATGGATTGCCTACCTCATTTCCTAAGGACAGAGATTCTGCTACCCCTGATTGCTTGGTGAGTGGGCAAAAATCTCCGTGTGCAATCAAGGAAGGACCTTTGAATCACCCATTCTCAAGCTTGGAAGGGCTTGGAGGCGTCGTAAAAGTAAACTGTGCAATCCTCTTAATCGTCAGGCTTCATGACATAATTAGAACCATCTTCAGCAGGGTGAAAATTGAATCCTACTAGACCATAAATTAGGGATCCACAGGAACCAAAAGTTACCTCTAAGCCTAAAACTGGCATTTAATTCTCGATTTTCCGAGCGCGGAGTTTACCACCACCAGCGGTCTGTGATAAGTTGACTACATACCAAACCAACTCAAATTCTCTGCCAAACCGACTACATACCAAAATTGGTACATAGTTTAAGTCCTTCAATTTTTTGGTCAAACTTATGTTTTAATCCTTTGTGAATAGAGGAAGCACAATCATATTTTTTTTACTTTTCAAGTTAATTAATGAACAATATGTCCTCTACTCTTAGTGCATTTTGATACTTATTTTCTAAACATGATTTCTGTAATTTTGATACTCATAGATAACTAAATAATCAAGCCCTAGCTAGCTGAATGTACCGTGTGATCCAAGATATTTTGCTCCACTATCTACCTTAATGGGGAAGTTAAGACACCATAATATCTACATGTTTTTATTGTAAGAACCAAATTACAATATCTTTCTTATTCTTTCATCACTTTTGTGATAAAGAAAAGAATTGTTTGTTGTTCTTCTCCAGTTCTAACACTGTACAACAAAATAGGGCTGTTGAAAGAAACAATAGACAGTAAAATAACACAAGTTCTTAAAACTTGTATGACTTTTTTAGAGTACATTCTGTTCATGCAATCACAATTAATTTTCTAATGAAATGAAGCTATCTGTTAGTTTTTTAGAGGGAAATCCCATTTCATCTTTTCTCTGCCTTCTAATATTTTGGATTGCACAATTTTTCTCCAGCAATTCTTTGTAACTTGCAATCCACCAAATCTTGCCTTGAACTCTACTCTTGTATTAAGAAGCCAAAACTTTCACAGATACACACCTCTCACATAAACTATTTGTAGCAAACTGGGTGGGTACACAGAAAATTTTGCTAAAGGTTTTTTTTTTTCAAGAAGAGGGGGGGTGGGTGGTTGAGAGTTTATGCGTATGGGCAGTAATAGAGCCTTACACAAACTCAAACTAGCCTAAATAAGTATGTCACAGGGATGGAGCTACCATAAGGTATTTTCTTTACCTTCCCCTTCTATTAACTTCTCATTCCCTTTCTTTATAGTAACATATTTTTTTTTTAACTAAACTTGTTCTTATTATTTCATGCATATAAGTCATATTACCTATTCTTCAGACAAATCCCCAGCCTCTTCATTTTCTTTGTAGATTTACAGGTACTTGTATATATATATATATATATATATATATATTTGAGGGATTTGCAGGTAGCTATACATTATAATTTGCATTATCTGTAGAAGCATGTGTATAAACTAAAATACCAAACTTAAACTATTACCAGGTTCTCCAAAGTCATCGGCCACATCTTTCCTCTCCATATTGCTGCCAAGTTCCTCATCCGTACTTACTGATATTCTCATCCTTTTAGCTGACATATTCGCATCCAAACTTTCAAAACCTTCAGCATTTAGACCACTCAAAGATCTGAAATACTGCAAAGAGTATTTAACCATATAACTGGTCAACATCTCACAGAACATAAATGTGACTTAACTTGAATTAACCTATATAGCTTTACATACACAACACATGTAAGCAAATGTACTGCAGCTAGGTAACAAGACACTAAACTGATTAATACACTTTACACCCTCTAGATGCAAGCAGGCTTTCCCACTGAGATACTTCATATATATGAAATTGGATGAACCGATCAGATCAACTAAACCCCAAAAAAAAGTATGATGGTGAAAAATATCATTCATGCTGATTCTGCACAAGTTTAGTTGCATAAGTATATAAAAGCCAATGGCAATTGTCTTCAATAATTGGATTTCATTTAACTGCAATTTCTCTACTAACAATCACATCAAACAATTATGTCAGAATTGCTCCCAAACTCGAGTATTCTGCCACTAGACCATCTGTTGTACAATCAATTTCTGATTTATCCTTGTGCTAATTGTCACTCTTTTAAACAAGATTTCATAAATTAATACAGCTATTAAAATGGAACCTAATTAGAAAAAAAGTTCTAATGCAAGATGCATTGTTCTAAAATCAAAAGTGCTAAAAGTCAATCAGATTTTGTACAAATTAATGGAAAAAAAACCATAAAGAATGATGATAGATCACCATCAGCTAGACCAAACGCTATTTTTCCGCCAGTTTTCATGAGAAAACCATTTACCAAGAATAGCCAAGCATAAAAAATTCACCAATGAGTAACTTTAACTCATTCATGGATGGCCTAACAAACCCGGGTGTCTGGGTACGTGTACGGTGGAAGATGCAGAATGTACTGGGCTTCAGCTGCAGGGACCAGAATATCTTATGGTAGGAACTTGGGGCAAAGAACCCCAACATTTCAATTAAGAGCCCTTCCATCAAAGTCAATGTATAAGCCCAGGGTCCCAAACAACGGCCGAAGTGTTCTCCACTGCCAGTTTGTCAAACACTCTAAAACACGTAAATACCTATAAGCTACTAAAGCACCACAAATTTTAAGTCTACTGAAATACGTAAAACTTCAACTTCTAATGAATACCTCAAGATCCTAAAAAGGTTACCCATTGTTCAAAGTAGGTAAACTCAATATTCAGCCAAGTTCCCGTGATTGTGTAGATCTAATCTTCCCTTAAACTCTTTATTGGTTACATCAGTCGTGAATAGAATGTCCTAAGAAAACATTCAGTTTGAAGCCCTAAGAAAACATTCAGCACACACAGCTTTTATAAAAACTCCATTAAGTTAAAAGAATAGAATGCCGCAAACACTAGATGCACACCTTCCCATTCTCCTAGTCGGTTCACTCTTTGCCTCCCTTTTGCAACACATAAAGGTCCAAAAAATAAAAATGATACAAGCTTTGCAAAGGACTTCAAATATAACTGAAACTCATTCATTTCTTTCACATGGTAATAAGCCTCAGCAATGCTTGGCTTCTGGTGTAAATATATCCAAAAACAATTCCTAAATCATCTGCCACAAGTTTTTAAGCTAACTCTAAATCACCCACCTATTATTTGGTTCCTTATAGCCCTAGAATAGTGCAACATCTCATGCTTATACAAGTTCCTTTAAGTATGAACAAAAGACAATCATCCAAAGCTGCTGCAACGAAGAATGCCTTTCTATTGTTAAAAGCAAAAATGATGCTTACATATCTACTTCTCAAGAGCTCATGCTACATGACTGGCAATCAGTGGAGTATATAATACATGCACGTGATATCTGATGACTCAAATCACTTACAAAATTGAACTCAACGTTTTCTCCTCCAAGAATTATGATCACTTAAGACCATGTCATTCTCTAGAGAAATATAATCATACCCTTATTAATTTGCTTTTATATTTATAAATTTTTTCTTACAGTAGAAAATATTGCATATCTTATATCTATTGTTTTTGTTTTATTTTCAAAGAAAACAATGCAAAGCTTCCATATTAGTAAGGTGAATTTCTTCTTAACCGAAATGAGTTGTGTACAAGCTTAAGCTAACTATGTATCCATAAGCCTCTCCAAATTTGAGGAAAATGGTAACTAATTCATATATATACACTGGAAAGATATGGGTAATAAAGAACTTAACCAGTGTTGCATTTTGGATGATGAATCATGTCAGTTACTCAAGAAGGCACAGCAGACTTAAATGGAGTCATTTGATTGAACCAAGTGACAAATGACAGAGTGAGCAATGCAAGGGGAATAAGACATGTAAACAAGGAATAAACCATATTAATCTGTGACCTAACGATGCACTAATTACAAATAAATGGATGAAGTGGAAGATCATAAGCAAAAAAATTTCAAGCCAGTTACTAGACTCAGATGTTAATAACCTATTGGCAGGATGATTGACATCTTGTCCTTTCGTTTGTCTGCCAACTGAAATCTTAATCAAGTTTAGAACCCAAAAATCATAACAGAAGGAAACTGTGTCGACTGCATTATTTTCTCAGTTTTCTCTCAAATGAAGGCTATTAGCATTACACTTCAGTTCCAAACACTTCTCACATTTAAAATAGTAAACAACTTTAAATTGTTTGTTTTTCCCCCCTCCTTAATACCTAACACATTCGAACAACACAATATGTCTGTGCCTACCTGCTGCATAGCTCACCCACTTCGCCAAACTTCATAAGTTTTATCTATTAGTTGCCATCCCATTTGCTGTTTACTTATGCTTGATAATTCAATATCTCTTTGTTTAGAAACCAATTCCATAACACTGCTGCTTTTCATCTTACACCAAAACATTTACAGCTGCAAACAGTGGCGGAACTAGGAATTAACTTTGGGGGGGCGAGTCTATAGCAATGAAAGTAAAATATATTTACAAAAAAAACAATGTGAACATATATACCACAAGATTAGAAACAACCTTATATAGAATGAAAATTACTTATACGCTTCACATATACAAAAATATCATCATATTTACAAATCTATTTGACTGTGTGGGACATATGAAATTGTGCACGACGACTTTTAATTTTATCAAAGTCATCAATGATTGAATTTATATCAAAAGTTCTAGCAATTTCTTTCTCAATATACATTATCATAGAGTTGGCAAGAAAGTCTTCCTTCATCCTAGAACGCAAACAGGTGTTGATGATTTTCATAGCAGAAAATGCATGCTCTGTTGTGGCTGTTGAAACAGGAAGAGTCAAAATAAGACGAATCAATCTATTAATAAGAGTATAGCACATTGACTTTCTTGTCTTTGCTAACACTTGGCACAACTCCTGAAGTGATGACAAATTTTGAAACTGAGAATTACAGGAAAGCTCAATCTGGAAAAGCTCTAATTGAGTTCTTAAGTGTAACTTCTCTTGATCTGTGAAGTTGGCTAAATAAAACTTGTTTGCAAGTTGACAAATTTGTTCAATATTGAAAGCCTGAAAATTATCTTTGGATGCAATGCTGAACTAAGAATAAGCAACTCTATTACATCTTCCTTAAACCTATTCTTCATTTCAAGTATTTGAGAATCAACCGTTGCCAAAAACACATCAATCCTGTAGTGATGCTCCATGGTAATTGGATCATTTTGTTTTCGAATTCTTCCTCGACCTGCTTTATAAATGACATTCATACCAGGCATCTCTTTATTTCGTGCATCACAAAATGTCTTTACATTGGTGAACAATTCATTCCATCCATTATCTCTGCAACTTTGAAGTCGATCATTTGTTACTGAAACCAACTTAAGGGCATTCAAAATATCTTGAGATTTGCATTGTAAAGATTGAGAAAGTACTTGTGCAAATCCTAAAATGTCCCTCATCATATGCATAACAAGAACAAAATCAAAGGATGTCATGAAATCGTAAACTCTGTCAGCTTCATTTCTTTGAGTTGATGTATTTCCATAATTGATAACATCAATTAGGACAGAGCAAATGTCTTCATATTCTGTGAATAAGCTACAGATAGAACTAAAATGAGACCCCCATCTTGTAGTCCCTGGCCGTTTTAAGATACCAATCTGATTCAAGTTCATCAATAGCAATCAATTCAGCAATTCTAGCAGTTCTAGCAACTCTAAGTTGGTTCACCCATTTGCAAGAAGATGAAATTAAATTTATAAGAAGAGATAAGTATGTAAAGAATTGTTCCACAGGAATTACCTCTTGAGATGTTGCTACCAATGTTAATTGCAGTCGATGAGCAAAACAGTGAATATAATATGTATAGGGGCACTCCTGAATAAATAATACTTGCAGTCCATTCCATTCTCCACGCATGTTACTAGCTCCATCATATTCTTGGCCACGAATGTTTTGCACACTAAGATTATGACGAGAAAGGACATCACATAACTCCTTCTTCAAAGTCAAGGAATTGGTTTCGTGCACATGAACAATGTCAAAAAATCTCTCTCGAATATAGCCTTGCTTGTCCACAAATCTAAAAACAATAGCCATTTGCTCTCTTTTTGATCTATCTTGAGCCTCATCAACAAGTATAGAAAATTTTGAATCACTAATCTCCTCTCGAATATACTTTTGTATCTTGCTCGACCAAATGGACAATATCTCCTTTTGGATCGCAGGAGAAGTATAAGATGCATTTTGAGGAGCATTATCAAGGACTACAGCAGCCGCTTTTTCATTATAAGAAGACACATGCTTGATCAACTCAATAAAATTACCTCGATTGTTAGAATCTAAACTTTCATCATGACCCCTAAAAGCCACCGCTTGAAATGCACACCATTTTGCAGCATCTATGAAAACTTGAAGGTGCAACTGATTTTTTGCAACCTGCTCAGAATTTTGCTTCTCAATAATTTTATCAAGATGTTGCAATGAGTTTCCCAAATCATGATAGCATTGCATTGCCACTTTGTGTGATGAGTTAGGATCTTTTCCAATGTGATTTAAAAAAGAACAATTTTTTCCATCATTTACCTTCTTCCATGATCTAAATCCACTAGTTGTGAAGGCCATTGATCCAAAACGGTCCGTTGGCTTGGAAAAAAGTGAGCAAGGAAAACAAAAGGCAGCATTCTTTGTTGGAGAAAATTCCAACCAATCTGGAAACAATTTATACCAAGAGAAAAGGAAACGTCGGCCCTTCTTGTCAACAACCATTGATTCAATCGGAAGCTCAGGTTGGTATGGCCCAAACTTAATATATGCTCTCCGTACCTCATCCCTTTGATGCTCTAGATATTCCCAAATGGATTTTCGCTTTCCAGGATCACGTTCTATGGATGAAAAAAGAATCAATTGTCCTATTGGCCATTACCACTATATTTGCAACAAAACAACAACCTGTAATAGAAATAAAATTGATTGAGAAATGCTGGTTATGGCCTAGAGAGATGGGAATTTGACCAATGCAAAAGACTGGTTTCCCTAATTCCCTTACAAATTTCGGCCATTCAGCCTGACTGAAAAGTCCGGCCATCACCCAAGGAAGCCAACAGGATCCTCAAAATAAAATTAGTATGAAAATTGGAAAAGAAAACCACTCTCAGAATCAACTAAAATAAATGCTTATCACCCAAATTCAGAAGGCCAAGTACGGAAAACAATAGAAGTCCCTCTCGAGCAATTCATCAAACAACGGGCGGGCGAACTTTTTACACCCACATTTCACTAAATAAATGCAATGTCAAACTAACCTGGTAAATGGTAATAGCTACAATAGTCTGAAATGGTATTGATGATCAGTGTTAGTTTATCTGGCATTGCAACTTACAGGTCAATTTAAGCAACCAATGCCTAATTCATTAACCTGCTCTGATGATACAATAATACGAAACAACCCCTTTACTTCCTGAAAAAAAAGACACGTTCAGCAAATGCTAAAAGAAAAATTACCTAGACCATGCAAAATGCAATGGTACAATCCTTAGTCATGTGCGAGGGAAGGTCTTCACAGGAGAAGATCAATTCCAGTAATTAATGATGTATCGTTTGAGCAGATTTGATACATCTCTGCGGAACAAGGTGAGAAAATTTTGACGTTTCTACTTTCTAGGAAGAAGAACTGTAGCAGAGTCAATAGCCAGGTTAACTAGCTATCTTTTCTTTGTACTTGTATGAAGTCCGTTAAGAAAAGTGGCAATTCTCTGTTATTTGGACCAAATCCAAATAACTTTCAAACATTATTGTTTGGGCCCTTGGGAGGGCAAAGTGAATTTTTTGATCAATTTTTGGGGGGGCAAAACATAATAATAAATTTTTTTTTACTTAGAAATTTTTTTTTAACAATTGGGGGGGGCGGTTGCCCCCCTAGCCCCCCTTCTCTCCGCCCCTGGCTGCAAACACATTATACAGGCAATTCAAGTCCAATATAGTCTCGTTCACTTACAAATATCCCAAGTTACCAAACTTGGCCAGAAATTAAGAATCCCACAAAACCAACTTCAGTAATCCAATTCAACTGTCCTGATTCTTAAGTCAGCATGAATTTTCTTTATGTCTAAAATTTCCTTATTTTGGCATTGAAAACTGGAAAGAACTAAGATAGCAGAAGTTATTACCCTTTCAAGAATTGAAGTGGCTTCTTTTGTTGTACTCTTTTCCCTCTCCGCTAACAAAGAAAACATTTTTTCTTTCCAATCACCATATTGCCCATACTAACCCAAATAATGAAATTCAAAATTTTCAAAAACCCAGATGCAAATTCCATAAATAAATGCGAATGAAGTATGAAAATAACAAAACAGAAAATTAAAGAAAAACTTTCTACATAGGAGGGACGGGAAGAGAGGCCTTACTGATGGGGCAGGAGATAGGAAGCCGGAGTGGGAATGATTGAGGAGAGAAGAAGGGGCGTTGTAGTCAAAACGATGAATTCTGATCATTCATAGTAGAGTTCTGCTCTCAGGGCTTCAGCTCCTTCTTGGTTTTCAGTTTCACTCTCACTGCTTCTTCTGCTCCTCTGTGTTGTCCGAAGCTTTTCAGCAATTTTTATGAGTCTACAGGCCAGGGTATGTTTCATTTCCAGTATTTATCTCACCCCCCGGGCCCCCTTCAAATTTGGGTATAAACGAGTTTTTATAAGACAAGTTTTTTGTCAAGTTTGTCTGCTACAAGTTTTTTAAAAACTTTAGTTACAGTAATTTCAAAAATTTTTAAACTATACACTTCAAAATATTCAAAACAAACACACTTCAAAAATTTTTTTAAAAACTTCTACAGTAAGTTACAGTAAAGTTTTAGACAAATACCCAAAAAACTCACTTGCCAAACGGGGTCTAAAGTTTACTAAAAGCATACTACTGTTTAATTCTTAAATTTTTTAGCCAAGTTCTAACCCTAAAGAATTCCTTACTCAGCATTAGCATAAGCAGGGATGTTTTCGGTTTATTCTTCGCATGAAGCAATTTTATTTGTTTGGTTGAAGGTAGATTTTAAATCTTTAAAGGGCGGGAGAGGAGTGGTGGGAATAGGGGGATAGCAAATGAGTCAAATAAAAAACTCTTAAAATCTCCTGGGAAGAGGGATGGGTTGGAGGAAACTTCACTCATCTCTAGTAAATTCTTTTTCTATTTTTCGTAGTGCATATCTGAATGCACGACACGCGTTTTTATTTATTAACAAGGGTTAGGATTAGTCAAATTTAAAATAATCATGTTTCAGTCTATTAAATGAAAACATATGTTATACATCCAGTTATGTATTGTGAAAAATGGAGAGAGATTCCACTAAAGGGAAGTCAAATCTAGTACAAAGAAGGGAGTATAAATGAGATATTTTGAGTTCGAAACTTTCCACTTACATTTAAAAAATTCCTTAAAGTCACCCAATTGATAGGTTGCAATTTTTGTTATTAAATTTATGAATGTTTTCCCCTTGTTTTTAGTCAAATATTGCATTAATTGGTGGATTCTACTTATATTTAGTAATTGGTTATGGTTGTAGGGATCTAAAGTAAAAAGAAATTAAAAATGTAATTATTAATGGAACTTCTATTCAAATTAGCATGGACCCATCAAAGTCTAACTTTGTATATTTGGAAAGTTTGGAATTTGACACGTGGTCTCTAATTTTAAATTGAAGTCGCAATAATCAAACTTTTGACCAATAGATAGTCTTTCTATTTTTATTAGGGGGAAAATGGCCAATTTCGTCCCTATACTTTTTTATAGTGTCAATTCAGTTCCTATATAATTTTTTTGGCCAATTTGATACCTATACTTATTTTGCGGTACCAATTGAGGAACGCCGCAGTGGCTTCACCATGTAAATTCGATTAACCTATTAATTGAGCAACTAAGCAGGGGTATGTCGGGCACTTCACTGCTTCTTCATTTTTCACCTTTTCTTCTTCATCTTGCTTATCACCATCCACAGAAGCCATAGCCGGAGTAGCAGATCCGTCTCACTCCAACTCGAGGAAAGATGCAAGTGACGTACGCGAGACCAGGCTTTCAGTAGAGTCCTCAAATACACAAGAAGGAATGTCATTTTGATTATGTGGCTGGGAAACCGCCATTGAGCTAGACTGATTATTATATTCATGATTGACATTAGAACACTTCTCAGATGCATTTTGATCAACCATGGCCCTAGCTTCAAATTCAAGTCATTTTGCTTCATAGGCTCTTGAAGCTTCCTTTACAAATGACGTGCTCAGGGTATACATATAATATTAAGCTCATCTAATCAAGTTTTACATTTACAAACTCCTAAATACCCCACACGCGATTTATCGCAAGTATACGAATCGTGAGCGAGTATAGGGTATTAAGGGTCGATCCCACAAGGAAGATTGCAATTACCGGCACTACTATAGCTTCTCTATTATTTAGACTATCAGTGAATTATAACAAATTAAACCTACTGAAATTATACAAAATAACAAATGAAAGCTCCTTACGTTGTGGTATCCCTAACTACTCATGCAAGTGCTATATTTAGATCATTGAGTACTACTATCAAGGCTAGTTATGGTGTAATTTGCTTAAACATGTGAAACCTACTTTCGAAGTGAATCAACTATACTTATAACTAATCCATACATATTCTCATGGTTATGAAATTAGCTACAAGTTCATTTCTTCAGTGAAATTACATGAAATCAATCACTAAAGCCACATAGATGCACCTCTACTTTCGTGAGTGTACTCCCTATGTTTAGCACTTCTTGAACTAGTGATAAATCTCAACTTTCATTGCAGAAACAACACCTTAGATAATCACAATTAATGGTACCAGATTAATCATGATTTAAAGAGCCAAAGTGCTAAATAACTTGCTCAAATCATAGCAATCAAATAACCAAATAATAAACACTAACAATCATAGAAAGTTCAACCAAACTCAAGGCATAAACTTTAAAGATACATATTAAACACAAAATCCAGAACTTGTATATTAACCAAACTTAAGAATTTGATACAAAAGATAAAGAGTTGGAGAAGAGATAACCCATGTCACTTGAGTTTCAACTCCTCCATCTTCATCTTCATCTCCATATTCATCCTAATCTAGCCAAGACACAAGAATGGATGATCTATACCACTCTACACTAAGCTAAACTAACACTGACAGGTGCCGAACCTGTGCAATAATAATTACTTAAAAGTCCTAACTACCACCACAATTAATTATAGAGCAAATCCAAGTACTAGAGCAGGGACCCTAGGTGTGCAATGGGTTACTTGATTCACCCTGTTCCCGAAGAGTTTGTTTGATCCGATATACCAGATTTGTCTATACAAATATTAATTTTGCGTACAATGGCAAGTAGGGTCGATTCCACAGGGAGCGGGTAGGAAATTATTTCTTTCCAAACCAATAGAATAAATTGGGGGATTTTTAATGGGAGGCAAATAAAAAAAAATAAGAATAAAAATAAAGCAAACTAAGTTCGAAACTAATTCACAAAGCACAAGTTACTAAAAGTAGCAATTAATAAAATTCTACCCAAAGGATCAACTGCTCAGGTACGGTCCAATTAAATGATCATCGATGCAAAGATATTTCATCCATTCATCATTAGGTTGGTTATAGTGAGATGACAGTGAACTTTAGGGAATTCGCCGAACAGCTTCTGCATATGCACATTGGGTTCTCTTCGGGGTGCTCGATTCAATTTTCGGCAGTTTATGCTCGATGTTCGAGGGTGGGGCGCCGCGAGTTGTGGTCGGCCATGGAAGGTTTGTCGGGGGAGGTACGTGGTCCGTGGTTAGTGGCAGGGGATTTTAATGTTATTGCCAATATGCAAGAGCGTGTGGGGGGGTCCCCGGCTAATCACAGAAATATGGAGGAATTTAATGAGTCGACGGGAATTTGTGGCTTGTCCGAGGTGCCTTTTGATGGTGCTGCATTTACATGGACGAATGGTAGGGTGTGGCAATGCTTGGATAGGGCCTTGATGAATCGGGAGTGGGCGGATGGATTTGATCTCTCACATGTTTCACATTTGGCCAGGGGCCGCTCGGATCATGCACCTCTGCTGATCTGTTGTCAGAATGGGAGTCATCCCAAACGCTCTTTTAAATTCCTCAATGTTTGGAGGAGCCATCCTGGTTTTAACGAGGTGGTTCAGTGCAGTTGGGCGAAGCCGGTGGAGGGTGAGGGGATGGTGAGGTTCTACAATAAGTTGAAAGCGGTGAAGGTTGGTTTACAGGTCTGGAATGTCCAGGTCTATGGGAATGTTTTTGCCAAGGTAAAGGATGCCGAGGTCATTATGAAACAGCGTGAGGAGGAGTTTGATACGAGCCGAGATCCTGCAGCCAGGGCTTCCTTGGAGGAGGCAAAGGCGGTTTACGCAAGGAATTTGGCTGCGGAATGTGCGTATTGGAGACAGAAGGCGGGTATCAAATGGTTACAGGTTGGGGATGCTAATACTGCATACTTCCACTCGCGGTATCGGCAGCGTCGGAATTCCAATTTTGTGGCGCGCATTAAGGATACGGCAGGAGCATGGTTGGAGGATATTCAAGACATTCGAAGGTCAGCAGTGGAGTCCGTATCCTCCTTGTTTGCTTCTGAGCAACATGGGTGGCAGCCTCCAGAGATTCCCTTCACGCTTCCTCAGCTTTCGGCAGCGGATAATGGGATGGTCGCTGCACTTCCGGAGCTGGCAGAATTGCGAGAGGTGGTTTTTGGCCTGGAGGCGGATAGTGCACCGGGGCCGGATGGGTTTGGGGCAGGTTTTTATCAAGGGTGTTGGGAGATTATTAAGTCGGATTTGCTGGAGGCGGTGAAGGCATTTTTCCAGGGAATGGGCTTGCCTAGGAGCTTTACTAGCACCTCTATTGTTCTTCTGCCTAAGATTGCGGGTGCCATGTGCTGGAAAGATTTTAGACCAATCAGTTTGTGCAACACCTGCTCCAAAGTAATTTCAAAGCTGGTTGCTTGTCGGTTGGGGAGAGTACTCCCGACTTTAGTCTCACCGTGGCAAACAGGTTTTGTACCTGGACGGGGGATAACGGATAACATTCTGCTCACTCAAGAGTTGGTGATGGATTTAGATAGGCGCTTGCGTCATCCGAATATAATGCTAAAATTGGATATGGAGAAGGCTTATGATAGGATTGAGTGGCCCTTTCTGTTGTTTATGCTGAGGCAATTCGGTTTTCAGGAAAGGGTGGTGGATATGTTCTATAGGTTGGTGTCTAATAATTGGTTTTCGGTCTTGGTAAATGGTGAGGCTGCTGGTTTTTTCAAGTCGACGCGGGGTGTTCGGCAGAGGGACCCGGTGTCTCCCGGTCTTTTCGTGTTAGTAACTGAATTTTTGGGACGAGGCTTGCACCACTTGTTGCTCGGTCGGCCGGAAAGGTTCTTCGTGTCGGCCGGGTCTCAGGTGCCTTATCTTGCTTTTGCAGATGACATGCTTGTTTTTACAAGATGTTCTGAAGAATGCCTGAGTGTAATCAAGGATTTTTCTTGAGGGGTACCAGCAGGCATCAGGTCAGAAGGTGAATGTCAATAAGAGTGCCTTCTTCTTGGCGTCAGGAGCCTCTCTGGGGCAGGAGCAGATGGTAACGAGGGTCCTGGGTTTTCGTAGGGCGGGTTTCCCTTTTACGTATTTGGGTGCTCCTATTTATAAAGGGCGTCGGCTTAGTTTGTTGTTTGACGGCATAGTGGCTAAAATGCGGGCTCATCTTGGGCACTGGAGTACTAAGTTGCTCTCATTTGGGGGTAAGCTGGTTTTAGCGCGGCATGTTCTGGCTTCGTTGCCTATGTACTTGCTTCAGGTGCTGAATTCTCCAAAGGCGGTGCTCACACGCTTGGGTAATATTTGTAACTCCTTTTTGTGGGATCATAAGGGGGAGAAGCGGTTGCATTGGGCCTCATGGGAGAAGTTGTGTTTTCCTACTGATGAAGGGGGTTTGGGATTCAGATCTTTTAAGGACATGGCTAGGGCTTTTGCGGCTAAACTATGGTGGCGTTTTCGGAGTAGTGACTCCATTTGGGCGGAATTCATGCATGTAAAATACAGTACTGGTTGTCACCCGATGGAGGCCTCGTCTGCCCGCCCTTCACCTACTTGGAGACGCCTAGAGGCGATAAGGTTAGTGGTGGAGCCGAAGATTAGGTGGTGTATTGGGGAAGGTCTGGTGGACTTTTGGAAGGATAGATGGGCTTTTGATGAGCCTTTGGAGGTGGTGGTGGCTGGAGTAGAGCACCCGCATTTTCTTGTGTCGGAATTTATTACTAACGATGGATGGGATGAGATTCATCTTGCTCAGTGGGTGTCGGAGTCGGTTATCTCGGTGATCAAGGATATTCCCTTTGAGGTCTCTCAGAAAGATAGATTGGTGTGGACGCCTTCTCCATCGGGTCTTTTTACGGTGAAATCGGCATAGGAGGTGCTGCGCCAACGGAGGAGTCCCTCCTTGGTTGACTCACTCCTTTGGCAGCCAGCTTTGCCAGCAAAAATGGCGTTTTTAGCATGGCGTTTGGTCAGAAAATTTATTCCTTTGGATGTGGTGTTGAAATAGCGGGGGGTGTCGGTTCCTTCCAGGTGTGGGTGTTGTTATGGGGAGGAGGAGGATCTCTTGCATGTGTTTGTGACAGGCTCGATTGCGTCGCAAGTTTGGAAGCGAGTGTCTAGCCGTTTTGGGTTTCAGTTGCGGAATTGCACTACCATGGCTTCGGTTTTCATTGCTTGGTTTCTAACTTCAGATGCATCGGCGAAGAATCATATTAGGGTGATATTGCCAATTGTGGTGTGTTGGTTTATCTGGTTGGCTAGGAACCGGGAGCGTTTTCAAGGAGGGCGTTGGGAGGTCAACGGGATAATTCGAGATGTGGATAATTTTATAGACCAGTTGGGGAAGGCTAATAGGCTTCGTCGGTCCCAGTTCAGGGGTGATGCAGATTGTGAGTGGCTGCGGTTGGTCAGAGGTCATCCTAGGCGAAGGTCCCCATGTGCGATTGCCTGGAATAAGCCGCCCTGTGGAAAGTTAAAATTGAATTCGGACGCCAGTGTGATTCAAGGGAAGGCCACGGGTGGGGGGCTGCTGCGTGACTATCAGGGGAAGTTGATTTTTGCATTTTATAAGGAGTTTGGGGATCAGGGGGTGTTAGAGGCAGAGTGTATGGCGCTCCTGGTTGGGTTGCAGTTGTGTCATCAACGAGGGATGGTTCCTTCGTTGGTTGAGGTAGACTCCAAGGCGTTGGTTCAGTTGGTTGTCTCAGGGGCGGTTGCGAAGTGGCCATTATGTAATAATTTAAGGAAGGTTAGATGTCTTCTGGAGGGTTTTTCTGCTGCCATCTACCATGTTTTCCGGGAGGCCAATGTACCCGCAGATAGGCTTGCAGCGGTTGGGTTAATGGGTTCCCAGGTGTTTGATCAGGGTCACCATCTGCCGGCGATTGTTCGGTCTGCCATCTTATTGGATTCATGGGGAGTGCCAGAGGTGCGGTGGTTCAGTGAGGATGTTTAGGTTAGCAGCCTTTAGGTGGTCGGTTGGTCCCTCCGTCGTGTTTGGGTGTTGGTGTAGGAGAGTAGAGGCACAGATTGTCTTGGTATGCTCACTGTAAGGGAGTAAGTACTCCTTATTTTCTTTTCGCCTGATGTGGTTTAGTCTGGATTTGTTTGGGTTTTTTTACAATAATAAAAGGTAGACCAGAGAAAAATTTAAAAAAAAAAAAAAGGTTGGTTATAGTTATCAACAAGCTCTAACAACCAGTTCTTCCATACCTTTTCGACAGTCAAGGTACGACCATTGACTGCTTCTCTAAGCAGATAACAACTCTAGGTACGACCGTAGGAATTTAATTACCCAATTGCATTAAAGTTAGAAGAACCCAACCCTAACTAATAAACACGCTAAGAGGATTTATTTAAGTTAGATCTTACGTTTTCCCAACATAAAGCCAATTATGGTGGTTGTCACTAGGTATCAACTAAACGAACAATTACGGATTCAATTTAGTTAATGTGACAGTAGGCTATTAAATTAAATCAAATACCCGGCCGTTGATATTCAATTAATAAAATACCCATGAACAATTAAGCCAGGAAACGCACGAATAGCAGTAAATTGGAAGAAATAATGAAGATTCGATTAGATCTCACAGATATTATGGACCGCGCCCTCGCGTCAACCTTTTGGTAGAGGAGAAAATTAGCCGCTCCTCATCGCGTCAATCCCGCGTGATTTAATTGAGTTCATTCAATTAACTGCCGAAGGATTGGGAAGGTAATTATTTGAAGGAACAACCGAGGGGGCCCTGATTTCGCATTCGTTTTGGAGCCGCAATCTCAAAGCAGAGAGCCACGAAGAATTGTCACAGGCGGAAGGAACGAATTCAAGAGTCAGAGTCGCATAAAGCCAAAAACTACAGAAAAGAAGAAAGTTTCCAATGTCTGACCCAAAGCCGCAGAAGAAACAAAAGAAAAACGTCTAACCCCAAAAATTGCAAAAAGTAAAACTAAAGCTAAAAGAAGTGATCCCCCCGAATCTTGCTTTTTCCTTCTTTTTATATCCGCCGTCAGTAGTATTCCTCCCAGGAGGAGGCTTTTGCCAAAGGGGCGCTGATCCCACGCTTCAGGTTCACGTGGACCGAGGTCCGGCTTTTCGGTAACGTCTACCTTGTCTGGCGTGGCCACGCCCTGAAATGAAAGGTCTTCTGGAAATTTACCTCGAGATATCATTTTTAATGCTAACCACCTACAATTCACACAAATATAAAAAATGAGCGAAATTCCATTTCTTAGCACCATGAATAGCCAAAATTAGGACAATATGACAATGCAAAATGTGCCAAATAACTGTTCTATCAAATCCCCCCACACCTAGACAATACTTGCCCTCAAGCATTTCGGAGCTCAGAAGTGCAACCGAGAGAGCAAAGGTCATGCAATAAACTATACTAACACAAGCACCTCAGATCCCTGACCGTGTCGCCAAAATGAGAATGCACCGGACAGGTTGTAAGTCAAAGAAAATATATGAATACTAGGGACGCTCAAATCAACATCACGGAATGCCATTACCATAGGCTTGCACATTTATCGCATCTCCACCACTCAAAAGTGAACTAAATACATAAATCAAAGGACTTCGATAGGGTTGTAATGGGGTTCAGGTGAAAGGTGGGATAAGAAGGTAAAAATAGGGGATAATGAGTCAAGAGAATGTCTGAAACCCACCATATCAAACAAGGCAGTTTTCATTTGCTGTACACACTGTGCAAGTGTCGCGAATTTTTTTTTTCTCTTTTTTTTTTCTTTTTTAGACGGCTTGCAAGGCGTGGGCACGCCTTGTAGGCTGGAGTCTTCTGTTCACAAGCCTCTTTTTTTTTTCCGATCTCAGATATACAGGAACATCACCATACAGCATCTACTCTGAAACACTTGCGACCATAGATTTATTTGCCTTGTATAAGTAATGAATTTTAGACATCCCTTTACAACACAGGGGTGAACAAGAAAGTCTAAAGAGGTCTTGGGTGCTCACATAGATGACAACAACTCGACGGATACAAGCTCAAATTGGTTCACTATTGGAAGATAGGATGGGGGCTTGATTTTGAGACAGCTAAAGAGGGTTGAATCCTAAATGCCCTCTTCATTTTCAATGCATCTAGTTCAACAAAATATAGCCTTGACATGCATAAAATAGCAAATTCTAGAATGCCAATACCATGTGTGATACCCACTCAATCAAACAAAAATAAAGCAAATAAGAATAGTGTGCTCATACATGGCTCAAAAGCTCACAAGAGTTTCCAAGAATGGGTCAAGTCCCGTATACTCAATATCTAACAACACAGTCAAGGGAAGACAAAAATGCATAGCTAGTATAATTAACCACACACCCAAGCACTGTGATTGTAAAATTCATCATAGCAAACAAAAAGTCAACTAACTACCCCTCCTTTTCTTTTTTTCCTTTTTTTTTTTTGTAGAGAGAAATAATAGAAACCATCCCCCCCACACCTAAAACCTACATTGCCCCCAATGTAGCAAGGATAAATAAAGTGCAAAGAAAAATGGAGCAAAACTTCCCTGACTACTGGGACGGTGCAGCGAGAGCCTAAGGAGGCGGATGATGTGGTGGTCGGAATCCAATATGAGCATAGAAAGCCGCTTGATTCTCTGTCTGAATACGGGCGAATACCTGTAGTGCTCTAAGACGGTCCTCTAGTCCATCAACTCGCCCCCCTAGCGCATGGATAGACTCATGGAGAGAGTGATATTGGGACTCCCAAGCAGGGGGAGCATGATAGGAGGACGGACCCGCCTGATTCGGATGGGGTGGAGAGTCAGTGGAGGGTGCAGTTGGAGGCACCCGAGGTCGTGGCCCGCCCTCGCCAGGGGGCGTAAATGATAGGCATCCCCCACCTTGAAAATAATCCCCATCCGCTCCAAACTGCGCAAATCCAGAGGCTCAATTTCCCGAGCTAGAGCGAAGTTGTGCGGTTTGTCGAGGTCAAGCAAACCCAATCGATTGGCCAAGTGGGTAATGAGTGAGCCCACAATGATCGGTTTATTGCGCTTCTGGATGACTGTTTGCATTTGAGTGGCTACCCAACATCCAAAATTAACCGGAACATTGTTGTGCATGCACCAAAGGAAATAAAATTCTGCCTTGGTAAGAGTGCCGGAAGAATCTTTCCGCCCCGAGAAATTGATAGCCAGGAACCTGTGGATGACCTTTAAGACCGGATCCTTCAAATGAGAGGCCTTGGACTGACTTGGATTGTAAACTTGACGATCTGTGGACCACTCCCTCCAAATGTCAATGTAGTCAGTCGAAAACGGTCGGGTGTAGTCACACACACTGTTTATATATGCTCCGGAAGCAATGGTACCCTCACCAACAAACCCCAAAGTCAGATTAAACTCATTAATGGACATACCATACTGGATCCCTCTTAGTCGAAATTTAACAATCTCCGGCTCATCCAGAGTGATGAATTCATTGACGATGAACTCGAAAGTGGAGAAGAATTCACAACACAGCTCCTCAAACGTAGGGTAATCAATGGTCAGGTACTTCCCCCAACCTATTGCCGAGAACAACTGTTCAACTTCTCGCGCAATTTGCAAATGGTCCAGGGTTGGAGCATGGAAACACTTACAGGGGGCAAAAGGACGGTGGACCAAGTTATTGAACCGGTCCTGTTGCGGCCTTGTAAGGTTAGTGACCGGTTCCCCCCATTCCCCAGGAGACATAGTGCTCTTATTCAGACCCAAACGGGACCGAATGGGGGGTTGAACCGGTGCTCGCCTCTTACGAGGTTGGGACCCAAATGGCCCAGCAATTGTTGCCTGTTTCGGGGGCATTCGGATACCACAGGCAAGGTGTAAATCAGCCCAGAGACAGTTAATCAATTACCCAAAAGCAAACAGGGGACCACACTTAACAGTTAATATGCAACTACAGTCGTCTAATAGCAAAGAGGGAACACAATTACCTCAACAACCAACGACAAGTCAACAAACACAAGAATTCCCTACTGGCGTCACGTGGTAGACAACAATAAAGAAAACAGCACCAACACCTCAAAAATTGCACTAGCAGTCAATAATAGTCAATATCAAAAACACCAGAGCCCACAAATGTATCCCAAATCGATAATCAACAAAAGGCAGATATGATGTCTCCCACGTCCAGACAACAGTCAAATGGTCCCCCAACCAAAATCAACAGGTATGTCAACCCGACAGGAGGCAAAAATTCAGCAATTAAAAGTCCCAAATCGAAGTCATTAAGTCAACAAGAGAGGCAAATAGGGGTACCACTTTTACTCTTGGTCCACGCTGGAGAGGAAAATGGCGGAGAAAAGAGAGCTGGTGGCTGGTCGGGTGCGCGGGCTGAGCGTGGAACAGGCGCGGTGGTGGTACGCAGGCAGGGGGTCGCGCGCGAGGGCACGCGCTGAGGACTCGCACACAGGCAGCTAGTCGCACGCTTGGCTCACGGGCGGCCGTGCAGGAGGTAATCAGCGCGCTGCTGGGGCTGCTCGCGCGCTTGGCTGAGCGTGCCTGTTGCTGAGGAGAGCAGGGGTTGTGCTGCGCAGGTAGCTGGATCTGGGCGTAGGCGTACTGGGCTGTACAGGCGGGTGGTGGTACGACGCGAGATGGGGGCCGCGCGGCGCTGAAGAGAGCAGAGGCGCGCGACGGCGGCAACGGCGACGGCTTGACCAAAACAGGGAGAAGGAGTTGTTGCAGCGTAGCCAAAAGAAATTTGGAGGATAAAGGCCAAGACCGGTCAAAGAAGAAGGAAAAGTGGAAGAATTAGGGTCTTGGTCAATTTTTTTTTTTTTTGACTTTCGCTATCTGAAGGGTTGGAAGGCGTGGGCACGCCTTGGAGGACCTGGTCTTCTGACCATCGCATCCTAATGATACTCAAACGAATTTTTTGTCAAGGCGCGGGCACGCCTTGGAACACCTATTCTTCTGTCTATCACTACAAAAACAATCAAAACTGAAAAATAAAACTGAAAAATCGCGAAGTAATGAAGAATGATCACAACTAATACTGTAATCCTTGGGTTGCCTCCCAAGCAGCGCCTTTTTTTAATGTTTTTGGCTAGACATGGCCTTAATTGTTTAGACTTCACCACTTTGATTATCAAGGAATAGAACCTCCACTTGCTCACTATTAAACCCTTCATAATAAGGCTTTAGATGGTGACCATTGACTACGAACCTTTTCTCTGTCTTAAGACTTTGGATTTCCACTGCACCAAAATAAAAAATATTAGAAACAACAAATGGACCAATCCAACGGGAACGCAGCTTACCAGGAAAAAGCTCAAGTCTCGAGTGATAGAGTAGGACTTTTTGCCCTACGACAAATGACTTTCTTGAAACTTGTTGGTCATGAAAAATTTTGCTTTTCTCCTTATAAATTGCAGCGTTCTCATAAGCTTCATGCCTTAGCTCCTCCAACTCTTGCAATTGGAGCTTTCTCTGCCCTCCGGCCTCCATAAGGTCCATGTTACACTGTTTAAGCGCCCAGAACGCTCGGTGTTCAAATTCCACTGGGAGGTGACACGGCTTACCAAAGACTAACCTGTATGGGGACATCCCAATTGGTGTTTTGTATGCGGTGCGGTAAGCCCAGAGAGCATCTTCCAGCTTCAAGCTCTAGTCTTTCCTATCAGGCCGCACCATCTTCTCCAAGATTGACTTAACTTCCCTATTCGATACTTCGGCCTGACCGTTCGTCTGCGGATGATATGGAGTGGACACTTTATGGAGCACGCCATACTTACGAAACAATGCAGTGATTGTCTTATTGCAAAAATGGGTGCCCCTGTCACTCACTATAGCTCTCGGCATTCCAAAACGAACAAAAATGTTAGATTTTATAAACTCTGCAACCACTCTCGAATCATTAGTCCGGGTGGCCTTCGCCTCCACCCATTTGGAAACATAATCGACAGCAAGTATAATATATAGAAAACCAAAGGATGAGGGAAAGGGACTCATGAAATCTATGCCCCAGATGTAGACACCAAATTTTGGTGTAATTTCATTTGCTGTTTATTTTTAATTTTTTTCATTTTAGTTTTATTCGATTTTTAGTTTTAGTTTCTAGTTTTATTTTTATTTTTAAGCTGTTAGCATAGAATCTCTTGGAAAATAAATGAAAATGAGAAAGTGAAAAGAAAAGAGGAGAGAAAAGAAAAAAAAGAAAAAAAGAAAATGGTTCACAAAATACGTTCATTCCTCTTAAATTCAATCTTTTGGCATTTTGTTTATTTTGGTTATTTTATTTTTGAAAAAGAAAAAGGGAAAATGATGAAAAATAATGAAAAATGAAAGAAAAATCGAAAATGATAACTTTGTTATTTTAGTTTGTTTACTTTGATGTGTTTGTAATTAAAATTGTTGTTTTTATTTAGTTTTACTATTATTTTTGTTAAATTATTAAGTTGAGGAAAAGAAAAAAAGGAAAATGATGAAAATTGATGAAAATGGAAAATTGTGTTTTGTTGATTCTAGTTTATTTAGTTTCTACTCTATGTTAATTAAATTACTCTTTCTGTTGTTTTTGTTGTTTGTTATCTATTTTTATTATCAGTTTTATTCAATTAATTTCAAAAAGGGAAAAAATCAAAATCAAAAAATCACAACTCCACTTCTGCCGAATCCATTTTTCCACTCCATATACTAGCACCTTCCTTCCTTCTGCCGGTTCCATTTTCCACTTCACATTCCAGCACCTTCCATCCTTATTGCCGGTTCCATCATCCACTAATGCACACTACTCCCAACTCACTAGAGCAGAAGAGAGGACTTCGGTTTTATTTTGTCTGCCACAATCCGAGAGCAAGTAAGTGAGAGCTGCACTTACAGCCGAGAGGAAGGAAAGGTAGCGGGGAGCTCTTCGTTTCTGTTCTGTCCGTGAGCTGAGGGGAGAGAATCGGACACCACTCTGCACTTCCAAGACCTCCACCAGCTGAGCTCAACCACACCCACCAATTTCACAGCTAGCCTACGCAAACGAAACCCAGCCAGCCATACTTTACTTCCATAGCCAGCCGAGAGGAAAATGTTGCAGCAAACCATCGTGTGAGCTGAGCTCTTAACTGGGGCCACTCATTTTTCCATTCCACTACCTCAGAACACAACTACGGGACAACCACATCTTACCTCCACCTCGTGTGTATCGAAGAGGAAAGAAACCGCAAACCACGGCACTTCATTTTTCATCGTGAGGCATCCGAGAGCAAGGGAGGAAACGCGAGTTGAAATCTTCTGTCCGTTTTGTTCTGACCGTGAGCTGGAAGAAAGGCAGAGAGAAACCGTGAGCAAAACTTCAACCAGCTGCAACCGTTTCCAGCAACTCCAACATTCCACCTCCACCAGTTGAAGCCGCTACACCAAACCAGAACCAGCAAACCTGTCGCGTGCGTGAGAGCCGAAAGGGAGCAGAAATTTTTCAGATTTTCGTGTGTGGTCTTAGCTTGCTTTGAGGTAAATTATTCTGGACTAAAAATGGATAATCAGAGGTAGTTTAAGCCAGCCGTGACCTTGCATGTGTTAATTTGGGTAATTAGATGATGAAACCAAAGCTGTGGAAAATTTCTGTTTTGGTTAAAAACATTTCTGCCGAGGAGCTTGCTTGGAATTGTAGTTTTTATTTCTGACTTTATGCGACAATCTGAGTTGGATTAAGTGTCTAACTAATCAAAACCAAGAAGTTTAAGTCATCTAGTAATATGCATGTGAGGTTAGGCAGTCGGATGATGATATTAAGCCATTAGAAATTTCTGTTTTGGATGTTGATGTTCCAGCCGAGAGCTGAGATGAAAATGCAATTTTATTTCTGATTCCCTGTGATAATCTGAGCATGAAATGGAGCTGGACTAACTGGATTTTGGATGATTATTAGGATTAAGGCCTTGCATGATCATTTCATGAAGCCGGATGAAGAAATAAAAAGCTAAGGAAATTTTGTTTTGATGGAAAGTGACTGCCGAGAGGTTATCTTGCTAATGTAGCCTCATTCGGTTTAGTTTTTCTGTTTTGGAGCCTTAATCTTGATTAATTAGTAATGACAAGTTAATTAGGCCTGCATGTAGTTGACTAGTAAGTTTTAAAACAGGGGAATAAAAATTCAAAAGTGCAATCTGCCTTAAGGCAAGATCATCCGGACCAAACAGAAAAATTTCTGGAAATTTTGATGGTTGTGGATATTATTTGAACTTGATTTCTGAGCTGGAATTATTCATATGCTAGCTTGATACGTGCATAAGGAATTTAAGAGTTTATAAGCATGTCCAAACCAGAAAATGAAATAAAAATAGTAAGCTCTTAACATAATTATTCAACCGAGGTAAATTCGGATTCATGCCCAAGCACTTGCTGGAAAATGCATTTCAACTTGCCAAATCAGTTTTATATGTTCCAGATTTTTCAACTTGCTAAACGTACTTTATTTGTGTTTGCACTGGATTTTGCTCAGTTTTTCTTTCTATTTGTTTGGATGATGGCTTGCCGCCTAGTTTAAAGCCTTGTGTTTGGATTCGATTGTGTTTGAAAGCTGGATTTTGTAAATTGCCTAAAAATGTTTGCTGCACCTTGTCTTTTGTTTTTTGCTGTTATTACCTGCTTCCTTTGAGTGTAGTGGAGAAAGATACTTGACTCACAGTAGCGAATTGGTCAAACTTGATTTTAATAGGGATCTATTGCAGTCTACTTTTATTGATGTTATTTCATCTATTTTCTTCTCAAAAGGTCCTAAGGAGGTGTTAAGATTCTTCATTTTTTGAAACCCTTGTTGATGGAAAATCTGTATTCCGAGGGGTTTAGTGTGTGTTTGGAGGATTTTTATATACTAAAGAAACAAGTCTCCTTCGTAGGTTGCATGTTTTTGCATGAAAAGGGTTCTTATAATAGCTCTTTAACCCCTCAAGTCCCTTCTTATTCTACCATGGCCTAAGCAATTGAAAAGATTAATCAATTGGGTCCTTCGAGTTTCCTTTCCCTTTTAACTTGGAATTTCATTTGATGAATATGGACTTGTTTGATTATCTAAAGGGATCTAATGGTTCAATTTCATAGTTATTAGTGATTCTTTAATTTTTGTTTTTGAAGAATTTGTGTTGTTTGATTTACTATTAAATTGGTGCATTAATCCTTTGTTTAGTGGTTGTAGTTCCAATTTAGAACCTTTTCCAACTTATTAGCACCACAAAAAGGGGGACGGTATACTTTCTTTTACTTTTTTTGTGTATCTCCCTATGTGATCCAACTTGCTAAATGAAAATTGCATGCCTACTTGGTTTTCTTGAATGTTTATTAATGCCTTTCATTTATTTACTTTTATTTCATTTTTAATCTTTCTTTTATTTTCATTTATGGGGTATGTGTACACCTCTTGGCTTGTAATAGATAGGGCATAGCAAGTAATTTGGTCCATTTTCCCTTTCCCCTTTGTTTTAGCTAGCAAATGTAATAGTTAGGGCTTTAATCGTCTTATTTGTCTTGCATGCTTAGTTGCTATGTGTTAACTTGCTTTATTAGGTTTTGCATCTAGTCAAGCATGTTAAGTGTTACGTGCTACGTGTTTATGGGCATTTGGCATGTCTACTAGCTTTCTGTAGTGTAGACGAATGGAATGGATGAATGTACGTTTCCGCTAGTCCAATGCTAGTCGGAATTCGTAGAATGGGCTAGTCCAACGCTAGACCCTTAGGGATTTCCCCTCGTTAGTACATGTTTGCATGTTCACTACATTTCATGCATTTTTTTAGTTTTTATGGCATTTGGCATGTCCCTCTAACCTTTTCCCTTTCATTTTAGGATATTTGCATCTCATGCTAGTTATAGGGTCCATTTGCCTGAGAAACCCCCTTGGGTAAGGGAAATGAGCGAGTGTGGCTTCAAAATAGCCTTAGCACGCTAGTTTTTCCTTCTAATCAAAGGGAAAATTAAAATCACAAAAACTAGAGGTCATTCCCGTACCCGACCTGATGCATTCCTCTAAGTTCATGCATTTTCATATCATTTTTTCACTTTTTTCCTCACTAATTATATATTTTAAATCCACATGTCGTATTCACACACTTATTCACTTTCTTTACTTTTCACTTCACACATTGCACCTATTTTACTTATATATTTACTATTTTCATTCACTTGCACACGAGCATTTATATTTTTATTCATTTGCACACAAACACTTTCAAATTGCACACATGCACTTTTTTCTACACTTTGCACACTTACACTCTCATTTGAGTCCTCATTTGCATTATTCATGATTTTCTATGAGGACTTTTCTTATTGGCCGTCACGACTCGTGTGAATGGGACCAAAAGCCTCATAAGAAACATTTCTTAGATTTAGGATTGCATTTATCATTCATTAGTCAAATCCAATTTGCAATACATACTTTGGGTAGAAAATATAGGAAAATAAGGGTTAAATCACGCAACTAGCCTTGGCTAGGTCGAAGGGGTGCCTTGGATTTTTATCCTTGCCTTCCCCTTCGTCAAATGTGACTCCCGAACCTTTTTCTTTGTTTTACGTGGACTAGGAGTCGTTTAAAAAGGGTTTTCTTACTTTTTTCTTTTAAAATTTCATTTTTTGGGTGACTTGGTACACCCTAACTCTATACCAAGTGGCGACTCCATTTTTCATATAAAAACCCTTTTTGAACTATTTTTCTTGGGTCAAATCGTCGCATTTTCAAAAGTCCCATTTAGACCCATTTTTGTTTTTATCAACAAAATTCATTTTTCCCAAATCAATAAAATTCAACAAAAAACAATTATTTTATTTTTTCCAAAAAAAGTGGGGCGCGACAGTTGGCGACTCCACTGGGGACTTCCTAAGTGGGTCCAAGCATTTGATTTAGCCATTCTTTTCCTTTTTTCTACCCTTTTTATGTATAGCATTTGGATATTAGGATTGCATTTTCCCTTTCTAGGACTTTTTGCCACGTACGCGCATATCAAACTACTCCCTCACTCACGTATGTATGATTGGATGATTGGATGTATGATTGTACTTGCTTTATCTCGCGCTTTGCATTTGCATTTTGGGGGGGGGTGTGTGTCACCCTTAGAGCCACGCGTTGGTTCTCGATCCCTCCCCTCCAAAACGTATACTATCATACGCGCATACGCTTTATTATTCATCCCTCTTTATTTTCTTTTTAGTGGCTTGTCACGCCACTCCACCCTATTAGGATTAGGAGACCCACTTGGACGTGTGATCACGACACGATGTGTGTGTAGCATGATCCGATGGGTCACTCAATCTTCCGCTTTAAGCTTTAGGTTAATAGCCTTTAGCTTTTAGTCGAAAGTTGAGGATTTTTGATAGATTCACTCAAACACGTAGCCGTGACACGATGTGTGCGTAGCGGTGTTTGGGGAATCGCTCGAGCCACCGACAAAGAACCTTGGGATTGGTGACCCTTGGTTTCTAAGTCTGAAGGCTCGGGGACCTGAGCTCATCGAGTCTAGATGCATTAGTGAACCCCAACCTCATGCATCCATGATAGCTTGCCTAGGGTAGAGTCGGCCTTATCCTAAGCTAGGGACACTATTCACGAGGGGAGGGGTCCAACCTTTTTTTCCTTTTTATTGCTTTGATTGCTTTATCTTGTTGTTACAATGTGTTATGTGTACTATCAACTGCACTAACCATTTTTTTGTTTTCTTGGCCTGCATTCATGTGCCATAGCAATAAGGGGCCTCTTTGGCACTCTTTTAGTGACTCATCCACTAGATAGCTCACATGTCTAAATTTCAGTCTTTGCACTTACCTTTCAGTAAATACATTTCATGTTTAGACCTTTTCCCCCCGTTGCATTATTTATGTCCTTTAGCTCACATTTCATGTTTGTCACATATTTACATAGCTTTAATAAACTGGCATCATGCATAAACCATAGAAAGGGAATGCCACATAGGGAATCCCGTGTTTAGGAATAAGCCACCTTGTGTCTCGGATACTTAATCCAGTGAGACTTGCACGTTTACATTTTGTACCATCCAAAGGGGTAGTGCACAAGGTAAGGTAGGATCCGATTATTTTCATAAAGTGATCCTTGGAATATGAGCATCTAATAATCACTTTTGGCCATTTTTATCAAAATTGGTAAAAATCCTTTGCGTAAAGGACATTAATTTGAAGAAAATTCACAAATGATTCCTCATGGTTGAGATGATAAATATGGAGGACAAATCTTGATTTTAGAAGGCTCATAGACTAATTTTCTGAAATCACTAATGGCCGGACAATTCAACCAATCCATTTTGCCAATTCATTCAATAAATCGTCAATTCACTTGACCAATTTACCCTTCTTAGGGTCATCCGGTCGATTTTGAATAAATCGTCAATTCACTTGACCAATTTACCCTTCTTAGGGTCATCCGGTCGATTTTGAATAAATCATCAATTCACTTGACCAATTTACCCTTCTTAGGGTCATCCGGTCGATTTTGAATAAATCATTAATTCATTTGACCCATTTACCCTTTTTAGGGTCACCTGGTCGATTTTGAATTCATTTGGCCGATTTACCCTTTTTGGGGTCATTCGGCCGATTTTTTAATAAATCATTCATTTGACCAGTTCACCCTATTTTTAGGGCAATTTGGTCATTTTTAAATAAATCATCAATTCTATCCAATCTATTTGACCCGTTTTTTCTTTTTTAGGGTTTAAGTCTAAGGGTCACCGAATAAATTAATTGAGGCATTGCAATCTCTTTTACACATTATTCCATGCGTTGCTCAAAGTAGCAATCCATTCGGACTTTTTCCTCATTTTAGGACAAATGTCTCTTTTCACTTCGATTGGCCAAATTTTTCCAAATCATTTTTTCACTCTAGCGGTTGATCGGATTCATCAGGTATTGTATAGTGCCTACTCTGGAGGACTGCATTTTCATACTAGGCCTACCCTTGGCATAAAAAGGGCTCCCCCATAGGACATGCATCCGAATTTTCTGGATATCTACTAACTCTTGCCTTTTTCTTTTCCTTTTCTTTATTTTCTTTGGAATAATTAAGCGAGGGTTGAACCTAAAGGCAATCTGTCAAAAATTCTCAGGTGATATTTCAACATAGCTTCTCGTCGAAGCCCCATCATAACGCGATCCCGTAGTCAAGCCCAGAGGAGTCGTGTAAACATGAGTTCACAACCGGAACAGTCAGATAGGTCTGCTACTACCGCTCAACCCGAGACTGCAAGTTCGGGGATTCAGTTGACTGAGATGCTTACCAAGTTTGGAGAGATGGCGTCTGAGATGGCCGCCCAAAGGAAGTTGAATGATGAGCTAATTAGCAGCGGAGTTCAACCCGAACCTGTACCCGCCAGACAGCCTGAGCAAGAGCCGTTTGTCCTACCTTCGGCCCATGCCACTGTTACTCCATCATTTCCTATTGCACCCGAAGAAACTTTCACCTATCCCACCACAAATTTGCCATACACTTACCCTCCTCATCCTTCATTTTTTCTTACTCACATGCGAGGTCCACAACCCCAAATCACTTCAAATATACCACCTGAGCCACATACCTTTTATTACCCTGTTGCTGAGCCATTCCTACCAGACCATATTGTTCAAACCAAGGCAGAAATGGGGGAATCTTCTGCTCCCGTTGATATAAAGCTGCTCAAATGCCTTGATCGTTTCGATGAGTTTATGAGGAAGAGTCAGGGGTTGAACAAGCAAGGAGTCCTGGACTACGATGAGCTTCGTCTCTTTCCCAATGTACAATTGCCTGAGGGATTCAAAACTCCGAAGTTCAACAAATACGATGGGACGGGTAATCCCAAGATACACCTCCGACTATTTGCTAACAAGTTGGGAAAGCCCATAGACGACGAGAATCTGCCTCTAAGGTTGTTCCCGGAAAGTCTGGAGGGGGATGCCCTCGACTGGTACTCAAATTTGAAGTTCGAAGAAGTAAAAACCTGGATTGACTTGTCCAATGCTTTTGTAAGGCAATATGAGTATAATTGCGAGTTGGCTCCAACACGAACCACGTTGGAAGGGACAAAGAGGAAGCCATCTGAAGATCACAAGACTTATGCCAAGAGGTGGAGGAAAATAGCTGCAAAAGTCGAGCCACCGATGACTGAGGACGAAATCATACGCACTTTCATTAAAGCACATGATCCCCCGTACTTTGAAGAAATTTTCCGCATGACTGGATGCTCGTTCGCCGCCATTGTCAATAAACTTGAGGAGTACGATGACTTCGTGAAAGTTGGGAAGATTGTTAATGTCTCTGCCCTCAAATCCCAGTTGGATGCTTTGCAAGGACAGGGGACTAGTGAGAAGAACCCGCAATTTAAAAAGAAAGAGGGGGAAACTATCTTCACCTGGAATCAAAACCCTGTCCCAAGACCCAGACCTCGACAATACCCTACCTACTCAAACCCTTACCCCTACTATTCAAATCCTCATCCTGTTTACCACACCAATACCACTCATCCTCGACCTCGCCCAAATTATGCCAACCCGTCTACAACCCCTTCCCAAATACCTCAACCAAGCTTTCAACAAGCTCGTCCTCGGCCTCCTTACCACCAAAGATTTTCCCCACCAAATAGACCCACCTACAACTATCCCCGACCCACTGAAACCTACAATCAAAGCCGTACCCGAACCTTCGCCAACCTAGGCAGGCCTTTGGACCAATTGTATGAGCAATTGAAGGTTGCCAACAAAATAGGCGTAATTCCCCCTCCAACTTACCTTCATGGCATGCCTGCTGGGTACAATCCACATGCTATTTGTGCCTATCATTCGGGAGTACCTGGCCACTCAACCGCCGATTGCAGGGCACTTAAGCACAAAGTCCAAGACATGATCGAGGCAGGGGAAATAATGCTAAGGAAAAGAGGTGAACAAGGGCCGAGCATAAGTACAAATCCTTTCCCTGAACACAAGGACACCTTCGAAGCATCCACCTCCAATGACGAAATTTGAAAATCCTGAAGGAACTTTGCATAATTTGAATGGCCGAGTATCTTCCCTCTCGAAGGGAATTTCGGTAAATCTAGGGGTTGTTATTTACTAAAGTTCACAAAAACCATTTCTTGCATATGTGAATAGCTTCATGAAAACATCTTTCGCAATCAAGTTTTTGTCTTGTTTCCGCTTTGATTAGTTTTTCCATTAAATGCACAATTTGTTTATTTGATTATTGTCCTGAATTTTAATTCTTTTAAATGGCCAAAGATGAAATTATTTGACCCTTTGAATATCACTGTTCTGGATTCCGATAATACCATTCATCCAAAAGTCCCTTCATTAAGAAATCCCTTCATTGAAAAATCCCTTCTTTGAGAAGGTCAGAAATCCCTTCATTGAAAAATCCCTTCTTTGAGAAGGTCAGAAATCCCTTCGTTGAAAAATCCCTTCTTTGAGAAGGCCAAAAATCCCTTCATTAAAAATCCTTCATTGAAAAATCCCTTCATTAAGAAAGCTCTTCATTGAAAATCCTTTCGTTAAGAAAGCCTTTCATCAAGAAATCCCTCCTCTTCCAAGTTCTAAGCTGATTGGTTAAAGCAGCGTCACCGACGATTGATTTTGATGGATGAAAAGCAGTTGAATATCGTATGGCCTGTGTTCATAACAAAAAGGTCCGCCATCGATCCTTTGAAGGAGGGAACAAAGCGCTAAAGTGATGAAGCCAAAGGCAAAAATTGCTTCAAATTGGCAAAGCTCATTGGGTGTTCAAAAGGTATTACCTGGCGGGGCATTCATGGATAGACAGATATTCTCTCAACCTATCAACTCAGACATGTGTAAGAAATTCTTTATCTTGGTTATGCAAATTCCTTCTAGGAAATCATGTAAGAGACGAGGCAAAAGTCAGGCCATCTTCCTTTCCAATCAAAACATTTCATCCCTAGTCGTCCCTTTTGAGCTATCAGAACAATAATTTTTTCGTTTGGCAGCCCCTGAGGATTGCAAACCCCACACTGGGGCAAATTCATTTTGAAAAGAGATGATCAGAAAGGGAAAGCCCTACACTGGGGCAAATTTATTTTTGGAAAAAAAAAGAAAAAAATGGAAAAGAAGGAACCCCACACTGGGGCAAATTTAGTTTTGACGAAAAATGCAAAAGTGAGAAATATGCAATGAAAATGCAAAGAAAGAGAAAATCCAATCAAACTGGGGCAAATTTCCTCGGTTTCGTTCAAAATTAGAGATAATTTCAAAATGATGCAATCTCAGGTTATTTCACACCTTTCATCAAACCTGCTTTCAAGCCTCAACTTTTCTTGAAAAACACCCCACCTGACCCCATTACAAAAGCCCAAAGTCCTGGCTTTCGTCACTTGCAGTATTTCTATTGGAAAGTTTGCTAATCAACTGACAAGTGATATCCATAATGCCTTCGCCTAAACTTCTAAGGGAAGTGCATTTTACTGATGCCAGAAATCTTCAACTCATACTCCTGAGTCGATCATGGTTGAGCTCTTTCATTTGCGTCTTTAGGTGAAAACCCGAAAGGGCACCTCAAAAGAAAAGGAGGAAAAGAAAAGGAAAAGAGAAAAACAAAAACAAAAACAAAACAAAAGAAAAGGAGTAGGGGCAACCTTGGTAAAAACCCGAAAGGGCGCCAAGGTAGGATTTCCGCATGAGCAAGCACAAGGAGGAACAACTGGTGGTTTGATCCATTTGGATTTCGATTTCTCCTCATTTTGTCATACTTCTGTCAATTTTGAATTCCAGAACAAAGATATTCAGGGACTCGAATATGACATTTGTTGGCCAAAACTGTGTCATTTTGTAAAACATTCTTTTGCAAATACATTCTTAGGAAGCTCATTTTTCCAAATTACTTGCATTCATGGCATTTTTTGTAGAATTTAAGCACAAGTGGTTATGTGTGCATTCTTGTGCATATTTATTCTTTCATGACATGTGAATTTTCTTGCATACTTCATTCTTTATCTTTGAATTTTGGTGAATAACAATCCCCGTGGTTTATTCGAAGCATACTTGGGTTCAGTCATCTCTTGAAAAGGGTTAAGGTTCAACAAAGTCAGTTACGCAGACTTCACAATATGGCAAAGCACATACCTGATCAGTTTGTAAATCAGAAAAGCCTTAGGGTGAAAAATCCAACTCAATCGACTGCCGCAGCAAAAGTTGATAAAGGCGTTGAAAGACTCATGTTTACACGATTCTCAAAGGAAAACGGGTCAAATGATGGTGGCAATTTCTTTCTTTCTTTTCTCTTTTGCAGAAAAACTGCATGCACAGATGAAAGTCATCACACCTCGCACTGGAATCGGTGTCGGAAAGAGTCCTCCGGTGAACAAAGGCAGATTGAAAATGTCGCAAGCAAATTTCATCAAAAAATGCAACAGCATGGCGATACAGAATCAACTCTGGACTCAAATAGCAAAAATTCATCATACTGGGGCAAATTAATTTTTTGTAAAGATTTTGAAAAGTCAAAAAGAAGCAAAAATCATCAATCAAAAACCAAAATCGAATCAAATTTCGTCACGGCAGGATCGGGCTTAATCCCACTGACCGATTGTCAAAAGCATTTTCGGGTCAGTCCCTCGATCAAAAGCATTTTCGGGTCATTCCCTCGATCAAAAGCATTTTCGGGTCAGTCCCTCGATCAAAAGCATTTTCGGGTCAGTCCCTCGATCAAAAGCATTTTCGGGTCAGTCCCTCGATCAAAAGCATTTTCGGGTCAGTCCCTCGATCAAAAAACAATCGGGTCAGTCCTCGATCAAAGCATTTTCGGGTCAGTCCCTCGATCAAAAAACACATTCGGGTCAGTCCCTCGCATCAAAAGCATTTTCGGGTCAGTCCCTCGATCAAAAGCATTTTCGGGTCATCCCTCGATCAAAAACACATTCGGTCAGTCCCTCGATCAAAAGCATTTTCGGGGTCAGTCCCTCGACAAAAGCATTTCGGGTCAGTCCCTCGATCAAAGCATTCTCGGGTCAGTCCCTCGATCAAAAAGCATTCTCGGGTCAGTCCCTCGATCAAAAAACATTTTCGGGTCAGTCCCTCGATCAAAAACATTTTCGGGTCAGTCCCTCGATCAAAAGCATTTTCGGGTCAGTCCCTCGATCAAAAGCTCATTCGGGTCAGTCCCACGATTCAAAAGCTCATTCGGGTCAGTCCCATGATTCAAATATTATTCGGGTCAGTCCCACGATTCAAAGCTTATTCGGGTCAGTCCCGCGATTAAAGCTTGTTCGGGCCAGTCCCATGATTTGAATTTCCTTCTCTAGTCAGTCCCAATTTTAAATTTCTGCTCGGGTCAGTCCCGTTTTAATTTCCTGTTTGGGTCAATCCCATTTCAAAAAAAAAAATGTGTTAAAGAGGTCGATCCTCATTTCAGAAGCGTCCATTGCAGCCGAATAACACAGGTAAGTATTTGGTGTCTACTTCTTTGTCTCAAGTTTTTTCAAAACTCAGACAAAGAGGGGCAAACTGTAGACACCAAATTTTGGTGTAATTTCATTTGCTGTTTATTTTTAATTTTTTTCATTTTAGTTTTATTCGATTTTTAGTTTTAGTTTCTAGTTTTATTTTTATTTTTAAGCTGTTAGCATAGAATCTCTTGGAAAATAAATGAAAATGAGAAAGTGAAAAGAAAAGAGGAGAGAAAAGAAAAAAAAGAAAAAAAGAAAATGGTTCACAAAATACGTTCATTCCTCTTAAATTCAATCTTTTGGCATTTTGTTTATTTTGGTTATTTTATTTTTGAAAAAGAAAAAGGGAAAATGATGAAAAATAATGAAAAATGAAAGAAAAATCGAAAATGATAACTTTGTTATTTTAGTTTGTTTACTTTGATGTGTTTGTAATTAAAATTGTTGTTTTTATTTAGTTTTACTATTATTTTTGTTAAATTATTAAGTTGAGGAAAAGAAAAAAAGGAAAATGATGAAAATTGATGAAAATGGAAAATTGTGTTTTGTTGATTCTAGTTTATTTAGTTTCTACTCTATGTTAATTAAATTACTCTTTCTGTTGTTTTTGTTGTTTGTTATCTATTTTTATTATCAGTTTTATTCAATTAATTTCAAAAAGGGAAAAAATCAAAATCAAAAAATCACAACTCCACTTCTGCCGAATCCATTTTTCCACTCCATATACTAGCACCTTCCTTCCTTCTGCCGGTTCCATTTTCCACTTCACATTCCAGCACCTTCCATCCTTATTGCCGGTTCCATCATCCACTAATGCACACTACTCCCAACTCACTAGAGCAGAAGAGAGGACTTCGGTTTTATTTTGTCTGCCACAATCCGAGAGCAAGTAAGTGAGAGCTGCACTTACAGCCGAGAGGAAGGAAAGGTAGCGGGGAGCTCTTCGTTTCTGTTCTGTCCGTGAGCTGAGGGGAGAGAATCGGACACCACTCTGCACTTCCAAGACCTCCACCAGCTGAGCTCAACCACACCCACCAATTTCACAGCTAGCCTACGCAAACGAAACCCAGCCAGCCATACTTTACTTCCATAGCCAGCCGAGAGGAAAATGTTGCAGCAAACCATCGTGTGAGCTGAGCTCTTAACTGGGGCCACTCATTTTTCCATTCCACTACCTCAGAACACAACTACGGGACAACCACATCTTACCTCCACCTCGTGTGTATCGAAGAGGAAAGAAACCGCAAACCACGGCACTTCATTTTTCATCGTGAGGCATCCGAGAGCAAGGGAGGAAACGCGAGTTGAAATCTTCTGTCCGTTTTGTTCTGACCGTGAGCTGGAAGAAAGGCAGAGAGAAACCGTGAGCAAAACTTCAACCAGCTGCAACCGTTTCCAGCAACTCCAACATTCCACCTCCACCAGTTGAAGCCGCTACACCAAACCAGAACCAGCAAACCTGTCGCGTGCGTGAGAGCCGAAAGGGAGCAGAAATTTTTCAGATTTTCGTGTGTGGTCTTAGCTTGCTTTGAGGTAAATTTTCTGGACAAAAAATGGATAATCAGAGGTAGTTTAAGCCAGCCGTGACCTTGCATGTGTTAATTTGGGTAATTAGATGATGAAACCAAAGCTGTGGAAAATTTCTGTTTTGGTTAAAAACATTTCTGCCGAGGAGCTTGCTTGGAATTGTAGTTTTTATTTCTGACTTTATGCGACAATCTGAGTTGGATTAAGTGTCTAACTAATCAAAACCAAGAAGTTTAAGTCATCTAGTAATATGCATGTGAGGTTAGGCAGTCGGATGATGATATTAAGCCATTAGAAATTTCTGTTTTGGATGTTGATGTTCCAGCCGAGGGCTGAGATGAAAATGCAATTTTATTTCTGATTCCCTGTGATAATCTGAGCATGAAATGGAGCTGGACTAACTGGATTTTGGATGATTATTAGGATTAAGGCCTTGCATGATCATTTCATGAAGCCGGATGAAGAAATAAAAAGCTAAGGAAATTTTGTTTTGATGGAAAGTGACCGCCGAGAGGTTATCTTGCTAATGTAGCCTCATTCGGTTTAGTTTTTCTGTTTTGGAGCCTTAATCTTGATTAATTAGTAATGACAAGTTAATTAGGCCTGCATGTAGTTGACTAGTAAGTTTTAAAACAGGGGAATAAAAATTCAAAAGTGCAATCTGCCTTAAGGCAAGATCATCCGGACCAAACAGAAAAATTTCTGGAAATTTTGATGGTTATGGATATTATTTGAACTTGATTTCTGAGCTGGAAATATTCATATGCTAGCTTGATACGTGCATAAGGAATTTAAGAGTTTATAAGCATGTCCAAACCAGAAAATGAAATAAAAATAGTAAGCTCTTAACATAATTATTCAACCGAGGTAAATTCGGATTCATGCCCAAGCACTTGCTGGAAAATGCATTTCAACTTGCCAAATCAGTTTTATATGTTCCAGATTTTTCAACTTGCTAAACGTACTTTATTTGTGTTTGCACTGGATTTTGCTCAGTTTTTCTTTCTATTTGTTTGGATGATGGCTTGCCGCCTAGTTTAAAGCCTTGTGTTTGGATTCGACTGTGTTTGAAAGCTGGATTTTGTAAATTGCCTAAAAAAAATGTTTGCTGCACCTTGTCTTTTGTTTTTTGCTGTTATTACCTGCTTCCTTTGAGTGTAGTGGAGAAAGATACTTGACTCACAGTAGCGAATTGGTCAAACTTGATTTTAATAGGGATCTATTGCAGTCTACTTTTATTGATGTTATTTCATCTATTTTCTTCTCAAAAGGTCCTAAGGAGGTGTTAAGATTCTTCATTTTTTTGAAACCCTTGTTGATGGAAAATCTGTATTCCGAGGGGTTTAGTGTGTGTTTGGAGGATTTTTATATACCAAAGAAACAAGTTTCCTTCGCAGGTTGCATGTTTTTGCATGAAAAGAGTTCTTATAATAGCTCTTTAACCCCTCAAGTCCCTTCTTATTCTACCATGGCCTAAGCAATTGAAAAGATTAATCAATTGGGTCCTTCGAGTTCCCTTTCCCTTTTAACTTGGAATTTCATTTGATGAATATGGACTTGTTTGATTATCTAAAGGGATCTAATGGTTCAATTTCATAGTTATTAGTGATTCTTTAATTTTTGTTTTTGAAGAATTTGTGTTGTTTGATTTACTATTAAATTGGTGCATTAATCCTTTGTTTAGTGGTTGTAGTTCCAATTTAGAACCTTTTCCAACTTATTAGCACCACAAAAAGGGGGACGGTATACTTTCTTTTACTTTTTTTGTGTATCTCCCTATGTGATCCAACTTGCTAAATGAAAATTGCATGCCTACTTGGTTTTCTTGAATGTTTATTA